>NC_057420.1:5491447-5601676 GCF_019320065.1 Cervus canadensis
AATTTCACCTTTTTCTCAAGTGCACATGGAACATTCTCCATGGTAAGTCACATCCTGGGCCACAAATTGAGACTTGATAAATTTAAAAAAATTAACTCATGTCATCTTTTCTGACCACAATGCTGTAAGATTAGACATCAGGAAAATGCTATGAAAAAAAAAAAAAAAACTATAAAGAAAACATGAAAAAAAACTATGAAAACACAAATATATGGAAGTTAAGCAACACATTTCTGAAAGAGCAATAGATCACTGAAAGAAATAATGAAATAAAAATATGCATAGAAACAAGTGATAATGAAAACATGACAACCCAAAACCAACAGGATTCAGTAAAAACAACACTTACAGGGAAGTTCATAGTAATACAAGTCTACCTCAAGAAATAAAAGAAACATCATATTAACAACCTAAACTTCCACCTAAATCAAGTGGAAAAGGAGAGCAAAAAGCCCTTAAAGTTAGTAGGAAAAAAAAATCATAAAAATCCGGGCAGAAATAAGTGAAAAAGAAATGAAGGAGACTATCACAAAGATCACAGAATTAAAATTGGTTCTTTGAGAAGGTCAACAAAATACATAAACCTTAGCCAGACTCATCAAGAGGAAAAGGGAGAAGACACCAATTAATAAAATTAGAAATGAAAATGGTGAAATAACAGCACACAACATAGAAATACAAATGGTCATAATAGACTACTATGATCAATTATATGCCAATAAACAGACAACTTGGAAGAAATGTCAAATTCTCAGAAAAGATCCAAACTACAACTCCAAAACTGAACCAGGAAGAACTATAAAACTTGAACAGAGCAATCATAAGAAAGGAAATCAAAGCCATAATTTAAAAAAAAAAAAAAAAAACCTTTCAATGAACAAAAGCCCAGGGCCAGATGTCTTCACAGGTGAATTATACTAAAAATTTAGGGAAGAGTTAACACCTATCCCACTCAATCTCTTCCAGAGAAATACAGAAGAAGGAAAACTCCCAAACTCATTCTACAAGGCTCCCATCCCTTGATAGCAAAACCAGACAAAGATGCCACAAAAAAGAAAGCTACAGACCAATATCACTGATGAACATAGATGTAAATATCCTCAATCAAATTCTAGTGAACAGAATCAAAAAACATATTAAAAGATCATGCATCATGGTCAAATGGATTTTACATCAGGGGCACAAGATTTCTTCAATATTCACAAATCAATCAATGTAATTCTCCATATTTAAAAATTGAAAGATTAAAAACCATATGGTTATCTAATAGATTCAGAGAAAGCCTTAGACAAATTCAACACTCATTTATGATAGTTTTATTTTCCAGAAAATAGGCATAGAAGGAACATAACTCAACATAATCATTTATGGCTAACCTACAGCAAGCATTATTCTCAATGGTAAAAAGCTGAAATCATTCCCTCTAAAATTAGGAACAGACAAGGGTGCCCACTTTCACCACTATTATTTAATAAAGTTTTGGAATTCCTAGCCGCAGCAATCAGAGGAGAAAAAGAAAGAAAAGGAACCCAGACTGTAAAAGAAGAAGAAAATCTCTCACTGTTTGCAGATGAAATGATTCTCTACATAGACATCCCTAAAGATGTCACCAGAAAATTACTAGATTTAGTCAATGAATGTAGTAAAGTTTCACCATATAAAATTAATACACAGAAATGCTTTGTATTCCTATGTGCTAACAATGAAAAATCAGGAAGAGAATTTAAGGAAACATCCTATTGACTACTGCAATGAAAAGAATGAAATACTTAGGAATAAATTTATCTAAAGAAAAAAAAAAAAAGACCTGTATACAGAAAACTATAAAACACTGATTAATGAAATCAAAGATAACATAAGTAGATGGATAAATGTACCATTTGTGCACTGGAAGAGTCAATATAGTGATAAATAGTATATTACTCAAAGCAATCATTGATTAAATGCAGTGTCTATCAAACTACCAATGATCATTTTCACAGAACTAGAACAAATAATTTCATAATTTGAATGGAAACACAAAATACCCCCAAATAGTCAAAGAAGTCTTGAGAAAGAAGAATGGAACTGGAGGAATTAAAGTTCCTGACTGCAAACTATACTACAAAGCCATAATCATTATGACAGTATGTTGCTAACACAAAGATGGAAATATGGATTAATGTTTAAAAAAAAAAGGAAAGAACTTCCAGAGATAAAATCACAAGCCTATGGACATTTCATCTTTAACAAAGCAGGCAAAAATATACAGTGGAGAAAAGACAGCCTCTTTAATGAGTGGTGCTGGGAAACTTGGTCAACTATGTGTAAAATAATGAAACTGGAACACTTTATAACACCATACACAAAAATAAACTCAAAATGGATTAAACACCTAAATAAAAGACCAGAAACTATAAAACTCTTAAATCATAGGCAGAAAACTCACTGACCTAAATCACAGAAAATTCTCTCTGATACACTACTAAGGCTAATGGAAATAAAAACAAAAATAAACAAATGGGACCTAATTAAACTTAAAAGCCTTTGCACAATGAAGGGAAAAAATAAACAAGGTGAAAAGACAGCTTCAACATGGGAGAAAATAATGGCAAATGAAACAACTGACATAGAGTTAATATACAAAATATACAAGCAGCTCATCCAGCTCAATACTAGAAAAAATGAATAGGCCAGTCAAAGAATGGGCAAAGAGCCCAAACAGACATTTATCTAACGAAGCTGTTCAGTTGGTTAACAAACACATGAAAATGTGCTCAACATCATTCTTTGTTAGAGAAATAGAAATCAAAACCACAATGAGTTATCATCTCACATCTGTCAAAATGGCCTCCATCAAAAAGTCTACAGGCAATGTATGTGGAAAGGGGTGTGAAGAAAAAGGAATTGTTTTACACTGTTGATAGGAATGCAAACTGGTACAGCCACTATGAACCAAATTGTGCAGATTCCTTTAAAAACTGGGAATATAACTGTGATAAGATATAGCAATCTCATTGCTGGGTATATAACACAAGGAAACCAGAACTGAAAGAGACACATGTATCCCAATATTCATTGTAGCATTATTTACAATAGCTGGAACATGGAAACAATCTATATGTCCATAAGCACAGGAAGTTCTGTATAAGGAAAGTATAAGGAAATTGTATTCCACTATATACATAATGGAATATTAAGTAAAAGTGAAAGTTGCTCAGTTGTTTCTGACTCTTTGTCACTCCATGGGCAGTATAGTCCATGGAATTCTCCAGTTAGAATATTAGAGTGGTTAGCCTTTTCTTTCTTCAGGGGATCTTCCCAACCCAGGGATCAAACCTAGGTCTCCTGCATTGCAGGTGGATTCTTTACCAGCTGAGCCACTAGGGAAGCCCAAGAATACCAGAGTGGGTATTCTCTTCCTTCTCCAGCATATCTTCCTGATCCAGGAATTGAACTGGGGACTCCTGCATTACACGTGTATTATTTACCAATTGAGCTATCAAGGAAGTGCAAAGGAATATTACTCAGCTACAAAAAGGGGTGTATTTGAGTTGGATGAACCTGGAACCTATTATAGACAGTGAAGTATGTCAGAAAGAAAAATATAAATGCTGTATATTAACATATAATGTGGATTTTAGAAAGATGGTACTGATGATCCTGAATGCAGGGTGGTGAAGCAGTTAGAGAAGTAAAAACATACCTTTGGATTCAGTGGGAGAAGGCAAGGTTAGGATGATTTTAGAGAATAGCATTGAGACATATTAATTACCATATGTAAAATAGATGACCAATGCAAGTTTCATACATGAAGTAGGGCATCCAGTGCTGGTGCTCTGGGATAGCTTGGAGGGATAGAGTAGGAAGTGAGGTGGGAGGGGCATTCTGGATTGTCGGGGGCCACACGCATACTTATGGATTAATCATGTGGATGTATGGCAAAAAATCAAAATATTGTAAAGTAATTATCCTCCAATTAAAGTAAATTAATTAATTAAAAAAATAAAATGCCAGCTCAGTAGTGACCAGATGTTTGTTTTAGAAAGCAGACTCAGTAGTGTTGGGACAAATGCTCCAGAGCGCAAGATTAGTAGTCTTGGCAAGTTTCCCCTAGAATGTGGTATCAGTAGTGGTGGAAGGGTGCTTCAGAGTGTAAATCAGTATTTGTGGCAAGGACGTGCACTAGAACATGGGGAGAGTTGTAGCAGGACATTTGCTCTGGATTGCAAGCCCTTTAAGATACCTCTTCTATAAAGCAAGTCCAGTAATTACAAGGCACATGCTCCAGAGTGTAAGCTGAATAGTTGCAACACACGATCTAGAATCCTCCTTAATAGTTTCATAGTTTATGAACTCATACTTCATATTACAAACCGTGGTATGCCTATTCTAACTGGTGGTCAGCAATGGCAGTTGCATGCTCCGCAATGCAAGCAGTGTAGTTGCAGCACATATACCCTGGACCTCAGAATCATTGGTGGCAGGACATGTGTTCCAGAGAGCAAGCTAGAAATTTTGACATGAGTGCTTTTTAGAATGGGCTCAGTATTTAGTGGATGCCTGCTCCAGAATTCATGCTTAGTAGCAGTGCTATTTTTTTAAAGAATATTGTCCTAGTAGTGAAGGTACAAATGGTTTAAAATGATGCTAAGTTTTGTGGCACCTCTGCTCTAGACTGTAGGTTCAGTAGTGGTAGGATGCATGCTCAGAAACTGAGGCTCAGTCACCCTAGGACTTAGCAGCAGCAGCAGCATCCTAGGACATGTGCCATGTAGTGCAAGCTCAGTAGATTCACTCAAATGCAGGAGAATGTGGGCTCAGTAGTGGTGGAGGGCTAGGCTCTGTAGTGCAAGTTCTGTAGCTTTGGAACTCATTCTGTGGTGCACAGGCTCAAGTCTAGGTACACAGGGATGCAAGTTTAATTACTGGCCACTCTCTCTCATATTACCTACAAGTAGCAGAAGGATTAGTGGTCCAGGTGCAACTTCAGTAGTTGGGGACTTATACTTGGACAGTCTCAGCAGTTGTGGGACACTTACTATAGAGTTGGTATTTTAATCACACAGTCATATCTGACTCTTTATGACCCCCTGGAGTGTAGCCCACCATTCTCCTTTATCCTTAGAATTCTTGAGACAAGAATACTGGAGTGGATAGCCATTTTCTTCTCCAGAGAATCTTCCTGGCCCAGGGGACGAAACCAGGGCTTCTGAATTACAGGCATATCTTTATTGTCTGAGCCACCACGGAAGCCCAAAGACACATTAATTATTTGCTGTGTGAGTGCTCAGTCACTTCAGTCTTTTCTAACTCTTTACCAGTCTACAGACTGTAGCCCACCAGACTCTGCAGTCCATGAGATCTTCCAGGGGAGAATACTGGAGTAGGTTGCAATGCTCTTTTCCAGCGGATCTTCCCTATCAGGGATATGAATATGCACTTACTGTGTCCCCTGTATATTGGGCAAATTCTTGATTTATTGAGCCACTGGGAAAGCACACATAAACGTTGTGCTCAGTCATTGTGTAACATGCTCCAGAGTACAAGTCCAATAGTTGGAGCATACCTGCTCAATAATAGATTCTCAGAGAGCTTTGAGGCATGCTATGGAATGCAAACTCAGTAGTGGTAAGAAGCATGCTCCTGAGTGCAAGTTTGGAAATTTTGATTTGTGGATTCATTATTGGCATGACACTTGCTGCAGATTCCAAGCTCAGAAGTTGCAAGCTGAGGCACTAGAACACAGGATCAGTAGTGGTGAGGCAAAAGCTCCAGAGATTTGTGCTTACTGATGCAGCACACATGCTCTAGAATGCTGGCACAGTAGTGGCAGCTAGTGGGCCCTACAATACAAGTTAAGTGTCTGTGGATTGTCTGCTCTAGAGTGAGGGCCTAAAAGTGGCAGAACCTGAATTTCAGATCAGTAGTTGCAACATGTGAGCTCTAGAGTGGCTTCTCAATAGTGCTATGGCACATGCTGTAGAATGCAATCTCAGTAATGGCAGAATGAATGCTCCTGAGTGAAAGTTTAGTGGTTGTAGCTCTAGTGCTTGTTATCAGTACTGGCAGGACCCTCCAAAATGCAAAGTCAGTAGTGTGGCAAACTTGTTGAAAAGCATGAGCTCAGTTGGCCAGACACTTTCTCAGGTTGCAAGTTTAGTAGTTCAGTATCTGCAGCAATCCTACTTGAGTGTGCAAAGTTTTAGTCAGAAAGTTTGCTCTGGTTTGCAAGTTCAATAATAGCAGCAAGCATGCTCTAGATTTCTGAGTATAGCTGAGGGACATGTGCTCCAGTATGCAATCTCATTAATTGTGGCACATATGCTCTTGAGTGCCTGCCCACATGGGTTTGGATGCTCTAAAACACAGGCTCATTGGTAGAAAGGTGCTTGCTCTGGAGCTCAAACTGAGTAGTTATGCATGCCTACTCTAGAAGTTAGGATCTTTTGTGTCAGGACATATACTTCCGTTTTTAAGCTCAGTAGTTATGGCACAAGTGGTCTAGAACATGGAATCAGACATGGCAGGAATTGTGCTGTGCAGTGCACACTCTAAGAGGCATTCTTGAAATAGAATGTGGTCTTTTAGTGGCCAGGTGTGTGCTCTATAATGAGATATTAGTAGCGTTGACACATGCCCCAGAGTGCAAAGGAAGTGGTTTGGCCACGAGTTTTGTTTCCAGTTTCAATTATGGTGAAATAAGTGTCGTTTGAGAGTGCAAGTTTGAGAGTGAAAGTTCAGTAGTGAAGCCATGCCTATTTAAGAACTGATAATGAGTATCATGTATGTAGAAGAGCATGACCTCAGTAGTGTTACACAAAGCAAGCTCAGTATCTGATGCAGGTTTACTTTAAAAATTTGGTCATGGAACGCCTAACTTTCTTCAGAGTGCAAATCAATAGTTATGACTTTCCTGTTCTAGAATGCACTCAGTAATGGCAAGATCCATGTTCTAGAATGCAGGTGCAGCACTATCGTAGTCTTTGTTCTAGAGTCCAAATTCAGTAGTTACATACAGTAAGGATGCTTAGAACATGGGCTCAGTAGTTGCAGGATTCATACTTTAGTATGTGAGCTCAGAAGTGGCGGGGCACGTGTTCCCCAGTGCAAGCTCATTACTTGTGGAATGCTAACTCAACAGCAGGTTCCAGGAAGTCCTTGATGTGTGCTATGGAACAATATCATTAGTGGCAGAAGCATGCTCCTGAGAGCACACTTACTGTTTTTGGCATGTAGACTCCAGAGTGTGACTTCATTAGTGATAGGCACATGGTGAAGAGAGGACCACAGGAGTTGCTTATGGCTGCAGTGGAACACAGGTTAGTAGTGGTGAGACTGGAGTTCCAAGTGTACCTTATTTGTTTTGGCAGCTCTGCTGTGGAGTGCAGGCTCAGTAGGCTGCTGGTGGGCTTTATATTGAAATCTCAATAGCTGTGGAATGCCTGCTTTATAACATGTTCTCAATAGTGGTGGAATGCATGACCCAGAGTGCACACTTAGCTGTTCCAGGAAGCATTCTCAATATAGTTGGCATATAGTAGTTGGATGTATGCCCCAGATTTTAAGATCAGTAGTTATGGCACAGGTGTTCTGGAGTGTGGCCTCAATAGTGGCAGGATGCATGCTATAGAACTCGAGCTCAGTGTAACAAGTCTTATGCCCCAGAATGCAAGATCACTAGTTGTAGAATTTGGTCATTATAGTCCAGGCTCAGTAGTGATGGGATGAAAACTTCAGAGTTCCAGAACTGTGGTTGAAGTGTACATGCTCTAGAGTGCAGACTCAGTTGTGGCAGGATAAGAGCTTCATAGATTTAACACAGTAGTTGTGAGCTACATGCTCTGGAGTGGGAGATCAGTGTTTATGGGATGCATAACAGTGCAAGTTAGTAGTTGTTCTCGTGCTCCAGATTGTGGGGTCAGAAGTGGCATGATGCTGACTCCAGAATGCAAGCTCAGAAATTGTGCCATGTTTACACAAAAACATAGGTTCAATAATGTAGGCATGCATGTTCCAGAGTTCAAGCTCAGTAATTCTGATATACCTACTCTAAAGCACAATCTCCATAGTGGCAGGACATGTTCTTCTGAGTGCAAGCTCAATGGTTCAGTACAGTTGCACTAGAGTGTAGTGATAGTATAGACAGCATTCATGGTTCACAATGAAAGCTCTGTAGTTGCAGAGATGCAGGTCTAACGTGTGGATTCAGTAGTGGCATGATGCTTGCTCCAGGGTGAAAGCTCAGAATTTGTGGCATGGATAATACATAGTATGGGATCACTATTGTGTTGTATTTATGCATGCTACATAGTGAAAGCTCAGAACTTTCTGGTGGTCTTCTATAAATGGATGTTAAAAAACAGGCTCAGTATTCTTACGTGTGTGCCCTGGAGTGTAAGCTCAGTAGCTGCGATATGCATGTCAGAGCTCAATACTGATAAGAGACAGGCTCTATAGTACAGTACAGAAGATCTGCCATGCCTTCTCAAGAAGACAGATCACCAGTTCCAGAGTTCAAGTTTAGTAATGACAAGTGTGCTGAGTAGTGGAATGGGTGCTCTAGAGCCCTGGATCAGTAATGGTGGGATTCATCATCCAGGGTATAAACTAATTATTGGGGGCACACGTACTAGTAATAGAGTGGGGGACTCTGTCATTGTGGCACATGTGAACTAGAGGATCAATTTAGTACTTACAAGACCTAATTCCACACAGTAATCTCCGTAGCTTTGGCATGACAACTTTTAAACATGTATTTTATTGTGTATTATCACTTGTTGTGGATGTTCTAAGGCTTTATCCCAGTAGTTTGGGAATAAGTATTCCAGAGTACAAACACAGAGGAGCAACATATATGTTATAATAAAATGATGGCTCACTAATGGCAGCATGCTTGCTCTAGACAGCAAGGTCAGAACTGGGACCACATTGAAACTAGACAAGGGTTCAGTAGTTGAGATAAGGGTTATATGGATCATGAACTCC
Organism: Cervus canadensis; assembly: GCF_019320065.1. Lineage (NCBI taxonomy): Eukaryota > Metazoa > Chordata > Mammalia > Artiodactyla > Cervidae > Cervus > Cervus canadensis. Next base: position 5,500,415 of record NC_057420.1, read on the forward strand.
AAACTTACAAGACATATATTCTGTAGTGTAAACTCAGAAGATAAGACAAAACTGCTCAAGAGCATGAGTTCAGTAGTGGTGAAACATGTATTGCAGAGCATGGAGTCAGTTGTTAAAGCCGAACATTTGCTCCAGATGCAATTTTAGTAGTTTATATCAAGTGCAGTAGCTTGGGATGTTTACTAAAGAGTTGGTGTGTTAGCCACACAGTAATGTCTCTAGTCTTTACAGTCCCATGGACTGTTTCCTACCAGACTCCTGTGTACATGGAATTATCAAGGCAAGAATACTGAAATGTGTTGCCATTTCCTTTTCCAGGTGATCTTTCTGATTTAGGAATCAAACCATTGTCTCCTGTCTTAAAGTAGATTCTTTACTGTTTGTACCAGAGGGGAAGCCCAAGGAAACATCAGTTGTTTGCTGTGTGCATGCTCAGTTTCTTCAGTCGTGTCTAACTCATTGTGATTCCATGGACTGAAGCCCACCTGGCTTATCTATTCATTATATTATCCAGGAAAGAATATTGGAGTGGGTGCAATGGCTTTTCCAGGGAATAACTCCCACCTAGGGATACCAGTCCACATGTCCTGTGTCTCCTGCATATCAGGGATCCTCTATACCTTCAAGCCATGGGAAAAGCCCATGTAGAAGATGTCCTCAATATTGGTGGGACATGTGCTCCAGACTGCAAGCTCAGGAGTTGTGACACTATTCCTGGAAAGCAGGGCCTTAGATTCCTTGACCTATTCTATAGAAGATAAGAACAGCAGTGGTGGGAAGCTTCTCCTGAATTAAAGCTTGAAAGCTTTGGCACATGAGCTTCAGATTGTGGGTTCATTACTGGCAGCATGCTTACTCAATGTTGCAAGGTCACTATTTGGAAATGGATCAACTAGGACATGAGATCTGTAGTGGCAGGACTCAAGTTCAACAATGCATGCTAACTAATTGGAGCACATGGGCCCTACAATGCTGGCACTGTAGTGGCAGTTAGTGGGCCTTATAAAGCAAGTTAAATACCTTTGGAATGCCTCCTTTAGACTGCAGGCTCAAAAGTGGCAGAACCCATGTCCCAGGGTGCAAGAGCAGTAATTGCAACCTGTCAGCTCTAGACTAGCTCTCAGTAGTGTTATAATACAAGCTATAGGACATAAGTTTAGAGTGGCAGAATGCATGCTGCCAAGTGTTAAGGTCAGTCGTTGTGCACACCAGCTTTAGGGATTGACAAAATGCTCCAGAATGCAAGTTCACTAGTTATGGGAAAACTACTCAAATGCATGAGCCCTGTAATAGTGGGAAAATTGCTCCAGACTGCAAGCTTAGCCTACTCTATAATATGGGATCAGTATGAGCAAAACGTTGCATTGATCAGTGCAAAGAAATAGAGTAAAACAACAGAATGGTAATGGCTAGATATCTCTTCAAGAAAATTAGAGATGCCAAGGGAACATTTCAGGCAAAGATGGGTTCGAAAAAGGACAGGATTGGTGTGGGCCTAAAAGAACCAGAAGATATTAAGAAGAGGTGGCAAGAATACACAGAAGAACTCTACAAAAAAGATCTTCATAACCCAGATAATCACAATGGTGTGATCATTCACCTAGAGCCAGACATTCTGGAATGTGAAGTCAAGTGGGCCTTAGAAAGCATCACTATGAACAAAGCTAGTGGAGGTGATGGAATTCCAGTTAAGCTATCTCAAATCCTGAAAGATGACACTGTAAAAGTGTTACACTCAATATGCCAGCAAATTTGGAAAACTCAGCAGTGACCACAGGACTGGAAAAGTCAGTTTTCATTCCAATCCCTAAGAAAGGCAATCCCAAAAAATGCTCAAACTATCGAACAATTGCACTCATCTCACACGCTAGTAAAGTAATGCTCAAAATTCTCCAAGCCAGGCTTCAGCAGTATGTGAACTGTGAACTTCCAGATGTTCAAGCTGGTTTTAGAAAAGTCAGAGGAGCCATAAATCAAATGGCCAACATCTGCTGGATTATCAAGAAAAGCAAGAGAGTTCCACAAAAACATCTATTTCTGTTTTATTGACTATGCCAAAGTGTTAGACTGTGTGGATCACAATAAACTGTGGAAAATTCTGAAAGACATGGGAATACCAGACCACCTGCCCTGCCTCTTAAGAAACCTGTATGCAGGTCATGAAGCAACAGTTAGAACTGGACATGGATCAACAGACTGGTTCCAAATAGGAAAAGGAGTACATCAAAGCTGTATATTGTCACCCTGCTTATTTAGCTTATATGCACAGTACATCATGAGAAACGCTGGTCATGGTCGCAAGGAGTCAGAAATGACAGAGCGACTGAACTGAACTGAGTGATGGTATTAATGCTGTCGAGACTGGGCTAATACTGACTGTATGCATGCTATAGAAAATAGATCAATAGTGGTCAGGACCAGGCTCCAGAGTGAAATATCAGTAGTGGGGTCACTTCCGCTTGAGGAGTGGGTCTGGTAGTGACATGATGCACGCTCATAAACATAATTCCAGTAGTGGTAGGGCACATGCTTCAGAATGCAATCTCAGTAGCTGAGGCACACAAACTCTGGAGTGTGGGTTTTTAGTGGCAGGATATATTCTCCAGAGTGTTAATTCTGTAGTTACTGTCACCTGCTCTAGAATGTGGTGTCATTAAGGTGAAGATGTTTTATTCAAGGTGCAAATTCAGTACCTGTGGCACTCCTGCTCTAGAGTATGTGCTCTGCTGCTGCTGCTGCTTCTAGTCACTTCAGTCGTGTCTGACTCTGTGTGATCCCATAGATGGCAGCCCACCAGGCTCCCCCGTCCCTGGGATTCTCCAGGCAAGAACACTGGAGTGGGTTGCCATTTCCTTCTCCAAGTGTGAAAGTGAAAAGTGAAAGTGAAGTTGCTCAGTCGTGTCCGACTCTTAGTGACCCCATGGACCACAGCCTACCAGGCTCCCCCATACATGGAATTTTCCAGGCAAGAGTACTTGAGTGGGGTGCCATTGCCTTCTCTGAGTATGTGCTCAGTAGTGGCTAAATGCTGACTACAGAGTGCAAGCTCAGTATTTGCTGCAAATCTTCTAGAATATGAGCTCAGTAGTGACTTAAGCAGCAGTGTGCAGGGCTAATAACATACACATGTTCTATGGTGTGGTCTTAGAAGTTCAGTTCAGTTCAGTTCAGTCGCTCAGTTGTGTCCAACTCTTTGCAACCCCATGAATCGCAGCACACCAGGCCTCCCTGTCCATCACAAACTCCCGGAGTTTACTCAAACTCATGTCCATCGAGTTGGTGATGCCATCCGGCCATCTCATCCCCTTCCTCATCCTCATGTCTTCCCCTTTCTCCTCCTGCCCCCAATCCCTCCCAGCATCAGGGTCTTTTCCAATGAGTCAACTCTTCGCATGAGGTGGCCAAAGTACTGGAGTTTCAGCTTCAGCACAAGTCCTTCCAATGAACACCCAAGACTGATCTCCTTTAGGATGGACTGGTTAGATCTCCTTGCAGTCCAAGGGACTCTCAAGAGTCTTCTCCAACACCACAGTTCAAAAGCATCAATTTTATGGCACTCAGTTTTCTTCACAGTCCAACTCTCACATCCATACATGACCACTGGAAAAACCATAGCCTTGACAAGATGGACCTTTGTTGGCAAAGAAATGTGTCTGCTTTCTAATATGCAATCTACGTTGGTCATAACTTTCCTTCCAAGGAGTAAGCGTCTTTTAATTTCATGGCTGCAATCACCATCTGCAGTGATTTTGGAGCCCCCCAAAATAAAGTCTGACACTATTTCCACTGTCTCCCCATCTATTTCCCATGAGGTGATGGGACTGGATGCCATGATCTTAGTTTTCTGAATGTTAAGCTTTAAGCCAACTTTTTCATTGTCCTCTTTCACTTTCATCAAGAGGCTTTTTAGTTCCTCTTCACTTTCTGCCATAAGGGTGGTGTCATCTGCATACCTAAGTTTATTGATATATCTCCTGGCAATCTTGATTCCAGCTTGTGCTTCTTCCAGACCAGTGTTTCTCATGATGTCCTGTGCATATAAGCTAAATAAGCAGGGTGACAATATACAGCTTTGACTCCTTTTCCTATTTGGAACCAGTCTGTTGATGCACGTCCAGTTCTAACTGTTGCTTCCTGACCTGCATACAGGTTTCTCAGGAGGCAGGTCAGGTGGTCTGCAATTCCCATTTCCTTCAGAATTTTCCACAGTTTATTTTGATCCACACAGTTGAACACTTTGGCATAGTCAATAAAGGAGAAATATATGTTTTTCTGGAACTCTCTTGCTTTTTCGATGATATTGGCAATTTGATCTCTGGTTCCTCTGCCTTTTCTAAAACCAGCTTGAACATCTGGAAGTTCTCGGTTCATGTATTGCTGAAGCCTGGCTTGAAGAATTTTGGGCATTACTTTACTAGCATGTGAGATGAGTGCAATTGTTCAGTAGTTTGAGCATTCTTTGGGATTGCCTTTCTTAGGGATTGGAATGAAAATGGACCTTTTCCAGTCCTGTGGCCATTGTTGAGTTTTCCAAACTTGCTGGAATATTGAGTGCAGCACTTTCGCAGCATCATCTTTCAGGATTTAAAAAGCTCAACTGGAATTCCATCACCTCCACTAGCTTTTTGTAGTGATTCTTTCTAAGGCCCACTTGACTTCACATTCCAGGATGTCTGGCTCTAGGTGAATGATCAGACCATTGTGATTATCTGGGTCATGAAGATCTTTCCTGTACAGTTCTTCTGTGTATTCTTTCCACCTCTTCTTAATATCTTCTGTTTCTGTTAGGTCCATACCATTTCTGTCCTTTATTGAGTCCATTTTTCCATGAAATATTCCCTTGGTATCTCTAATTTTCTTGAAGAGATCTCTAGTCTTTCCCATTCTGTTGTTTCCCTCTATTTCTTTGCATTGATCACTGAGGAAGGCTTTCTTATCTCTCCAGGCTATTCTGTGGAACTCTGCATTCAAATGGGAATATCTTTCCTTTTCTCCTTTGTTTTAGCTTCTCTTTGTTTCACAGCTATTTGTAAGACCTCCTCAGACAACCATTTTGCCTTTTTGCATTTCTTTTCCATGGGGATGGTCTTGATCCCTGTCTTAGCAGTAGTGGTCCACAATTGTAGAATCCTGGCTAAGTAGTAGCAAAACACAGCTATATAGTGGTGGGGTATATGCTCCATGGTGAAAGCTCTGTAGATTCAACACACTTATTCTAAAACTTAAGCTCAGTATTGCCCAGATACATGCTCTAGAACACAGCATCTAGAGTGGCAGGATACATACTCCAGATTATAAGCTCTTTTGTTGTGGCCTACCTCCTCTACAGTGGTCTAAGTAGTTGTGGCATGTATGCTGTGAAGTCCATGATCTGCAGTGGAGTAAACATGAGGTAGAACAAGGGGTTATGAGTGTTTGGATGTGTTTTACAGATCAAAAGCCCATTAGTATGGATATGGACACTATAGAGGTAGACTGAATAGCACCAGCATGTGCACTAGCATGCAAAGTCAGCCTTGACTAAATCTGACTCTAGTATGAGGGCTCAAGTGTGGCCAGATATGTAATCCAGAGTGCATGATCAACAGTTGAGAGAGTCTTGAACTGGAATCCAGGCTCAGTACTCATGAGACAGGCAGTATAGTGAAAGCTCAATACCTTTGCTATGCTTGCTTGAGAGTGGGACTGAGTAGTGACATAAAGTATGCTTCAGTGTGCAAGTTTAGTAATTGCAGTAAGCTTGTTCTAGATTTCAGACTTATTTTCATGGGACATATGATCCAAAGTGTAAGCTCATTGGTTGTGTGATATATGTGCTAGAATGCACACATGGGAAGTTTCATCCTCTCTAATGCAGGCTCATTGGTGAAAAGGTGCTTGCTCCAGTTGTAAACTGTATATTTCCACATGCCTGATCTAGAGAGTAGTCTTTGCTTTTTCAGGACCTGTACATCAGGTTGCCTTGGTACTCTACTACAGAAGTTCTGTTCAGTAGTTGTGATACAGGTGCTCTAGAATTCAAATCAGTAGTGGCAGCATGAGTTTTCCAAAGAGTACACTTAGTACATGGGGCATATCTGCTCTAAAGTGTGTGCTTTCAGGGCTGGGATATGTATAATTTAATAAGAGATAAGTAGTGTCAGGCAAGTGCTCAAGAATGTAAAGGAGCAGACAAGTTCTAGAGTGTAGTCATGGGAGTGGTGAGATGCTTACCTGAAGTGTAAGGTCAGCAGTGAAGGCATGCCTACTCTAGAGCTGAGGATGAGTATCTGCGGCATATGTCAAATACAGCATGACCTTAGTAGTGGCAAAATGTGTATTACATAGTGCAAACTCAGTAATTGAGCACATATGTCCTAAAATGTTGGCTAAGGAGTGGCAGGATGCTTTCTCCAGACAGCACGATCTATAGTTGTAGGTCAACTACTCTAGAACATGGGTTGGATGATGGTAAGATACATGTTTTTAGAAGGCTTATTACTGTCACAGCCTTTGCTCCAGAGTCAAAATAAGTAGTTGCAGCAAGCCTGGTTATAGTGAGGATGCAGTTGTTGCAGGGTTCATGCTATAGAAGGTAGGCTCAGTAATGTTGGAATGCACGTTGCTGAGTGCAAGTTCAGTAGATGTAGAATACTAACTTATTAAGAGTGGGTTCCAGGAGGTCCTTGATGTGTACAATGGAATACAACATATTAGTGCTCAGAAGCATGCTCTTCAGTACAACCTTATTCTTTCCAGCTTATAAGCTCCAGGGTGTGGGGCTTATTAGTGTCAAGCACATGCTCAAAAGTGTAAGTGCAGATATTGCCAATGGCTGCACTGGAACACAGGTGAGTAATGGTAGGAAAGGAGTTCCAGACAGCACTCTCATTAGTTGTAGCATGTGTAATGTAGGATGCAGGTTTAGTAATGGTTGTTGGCAGGAATTATATTACAATAGCAATAGTTGTGGAATGCCTGCTCTGAAGTGTGGGTTCATGTCCCATGCTACATGGAGCATGGACTCTTTGGTGGAACACAGTTTCATAGTGCAACCTTACTAGTCACAGAAAGCATCCTTTCTATAGCAGGCCTCTAGTGGTTGGATGATTACTCCAGAGTTGGCTTCACTCCAGGTGTGGCTTCAGTCATGGCAGGGTGCCTGCTGTCGAACTCGAGATCAGTTTATAAAACATTTGCTCCAGAGTGCAGGTTCACTAATAGTGGAATCCAGGCTTCATAGCCTGGATAAATAGTGGTGGGACTATGTTCCAGAATTCAAGATCAGTAGTTACAGCTTGGACCCCTGGAGTGAAAGTTTGGGTGTGGCAGAACACATGCTCCAGAGAGCCATATCAATAATGGTGGCCTCTGAGATCTGGAGTGGTGTATCAGTGTTTGTAGGATGCATGGTCCAGAGTGAAAGTTATTGGATTCAGCTCTTGAGCTCTAGAGTGAGAATTCAGTACTGGTGAGCTGCAAGTCCTAAAATGTAAACTCAGTAGTTGCAGTACACCTACTCTAGAGTGTGTGGTCAGTAGTGACATGATGCCTATTTCAGAGTGCAAGCTCAAAAATTGTGCTATATTTATTTACAGTACAGGCTCAGTGGTGTAGATATGTGTACTCCAGAGTGAAAGCTTAGTATTTTTGGTTTTAAAGCACAAACTCAGTAGTGGCAGGATACATCATCTTGAATGTAAGCTAGTTGCAGAGCAGATACATTAGAGTGTCATGTCAGTAGGACCGCATGGATGCTTCAGAATGCAAGCTCCGAAGCTGCAGGATACAGCTCTAGTGTCTGGAGTCATCAGTGGCATTATGCCTGCTCCAGAATTCAAGCTCAGTAATTATAGCAATGGTGCTTCATAGAATGTGTGCAGTATTGGAGTTATACATAATCCAGAGTGAAAGTACAATGTTTTAAGAAGCCAACTCTAGGGTGCAATCTGAAAGTTGATGTGACTATTGAGTGTTTCTCAGAATTTGCATACCGCCTGTATTAGAGAATGGGCACAGTAGTTGCAGGATGCTTGTACCTTAGTTCCAAGTGAGTAATTGTAGCACACCTCCTTTAGATAAGTGTCCAGTAGTAGCAAGGTACATGTTTAAGGATATGGGCTCAGTAATCTCATGGCATGTGTCCTGCAGGACAAGCTTAGTATTTTCAGGACATGAGCTGTAGAATCAGAGCTCAGAGTAGTAAGAGGCAGGCTCTATAATACAAATTCAGTGGATCTGCCATGCCTGCTTGAGAGCACAATTATCGGGCTCCAGAGCTCAAGTTTAATACTGACATGAGTGCTTTAGGTTGCATGTTGTAGTGTCAGGGTGTATGCTCTAGAATGCATGCTGAGTATCAGCATGTGTGCTGTAGCTCCAGGATCATTAGTGGTGGGATGCACCATCCAGAGTGCAAACTCACTAGTAGAGTCATGCCTAATAATAGAGTGGAGGCTCAATAGTGGTGGCAAACTTGAAAAAGACCATCATCTCCGCAGTTGCAAGAGCTGACTTCCATAGAGTGATCTCTGTAGTTGTGGCATTACAGCTTTTAAGAATATGCTTAGTTAAAAAAAAAAAAAAAAAGAATGTGCTTAGTATCAGCAGGACTTGCATTCCAGATAGCAAGCACAGTACTCTTGCACACACGCTATAAAAAGAAGGCTCACCAGGGGCAAGACACTAGCCCAGTGTGCAAGCTGTTTAGTTCTGGCATGCCTTACCTAGAATGCAGGATTAGTCATATTGGAACATGACTCTTCAACGTGAGCTCTGTAATATAAGGTGCCTGTCCTAGAACCTGGGCTCTGTAATCTCATCAAAATTGCTCTAAAGTTCAGATTCACATGTGCCATATGTATGTTCAGGACTGGCCTGATGCATGACATAGAATGTGGGCTCATTAATGCCTGATGCATCTTCTATAGAGCCAAGTCGGTAATTGCAACATGCCTGCTCTAACGTAGGGACATAATAGTTCCTTGACTTGTGCTGCTGTTGAAAACCACTTCAGTACAGCCTGGATGAACTCCCTTAAGTGCAAACATAGCTGTTTGGGAATGCAGGCACAAGTGCCTGGATATATTAGTGGAAAAACATGTATTTTATTGTGTATTTTAGGTAACTGTGGCTTGACTACTCTAAAACATGGATCCAGTAGTGTTGGGGTGTGTATTTCAGAGTGCAAACCAGAGACTGAAGCATGTATACTCTTAAAATGATGCCTCACTTATGGTGGGACACTTGTTCCTGACTGCAAAACACAGCAGTGTGGGCATATGGACTCTAAAGCAAGAGTTTAGTAGTTGTGGTAAGGGTTAAATAGAGCATAGGCTTCATATTGGCAAGATGTGTATTACATAGAGTAGGCAGAATACATGAGACAAATTGCTCTGACCACACAGTTAGTAGTAGGCAAAATATGTATTCCAGAGTGTGAGGTCAGGAAACCACAGGTGTGTTATAAAACCTTTGCTCAGTAGAGGCAGGAAATTTGCTCCAGAGTGCATGCTCAGTAGTTATGCCATGCCTGGTCTAGAATGCAGTCTCTGTAGTGACATGATGTGTGTTCTAGAACCCAGAATCTGTGGTGTCATGACAAATGCACCAAAGGGCAAGATATGTATTTGTGGCAAAAACGCCTAGGAGTGTGGTATCTGCAGTGGTGGCAAAGGTGCTACAAAGTGTATTGTCAATATTTATGGGCAGAGCCTGCTCTAAATGTGGTGTCACTAGTATCAGGACATGTACTTCATATTGCAAGCAGTTATTGAAGTATGACTGCTCTAGAGACCAAGTTAAATAGCTGAGACCCATGCTTTTGTGTACAACCTGAATAGTTGTGGCACATCTGAGCTAGATATCATGTTAGAGTTTTTGTAGATTATGAGCTCATGCTTCAGAGTACAAGTTCAGCTATTTTGACATGTCTACTTTACTTGGTGGAAAGTAGTAGTAGATGGGAGCTCCAGAGTGCAAGCACAATAGTTGCAGCACATATTTTCTGGACTGTAGGCTTTTTGGTGGCAGGGCATGTGTTTCAGATTGCAAGCTCAGAATTTTCATCTTGGGTGCACTATAGCATGAGCTCAGTATTTCAGGGATGTGTACTCCAGGGTGCATGATTGGTAGCAGTGTTATGCTTGTTCTAGAGTGTGGTCCTGATAGTGATGATATGCACAGTCCAGAGTACCACCCAGTATTTGTAGAATGTCTGCTTTACTGTGACTTCAGGCACAGTAAACTTGGTACACATGCCTTTGAGTATGATCAGACATTGCAACACATGTGATCTAAACTATGGTCACATTAGTGGTGGGAGATGGGTTCTATAGTGCAAGTTATAGTGTATCACTGGCCCATCTGCTGTAGAACACAGGTTCAAATCTAGGAATGCATTCTTCAGGGCACAAGTTTAGTAACTGGAAAGGTATACCAGTTCACGTACTAGTAATGGCAGGATGCATGCTTTAGGTGCAATTTCAGTAGTTGGGCCACTCATGCCTAGTCAGACTCAGTAGTTGTGGGATATATACTAAAACACCAGTGTGTAGTCACCCAGTCATGTCTGACTCTTTGGAATCCCATAGACCATAGTCCACTAGTCCACTAAGATCCTCTGTTCCTGGAAATCTGGAGGAAGGAGTACTGGAGTTGGTAGCCATTTCCTTTTCCAGGTGATTTTCCTGACCTTAGGATCAAACCCATGTCTCCCACATTGTTTGCAGACTTTTTACACTCTAAGCCACCAGAAAAGTCAAAAGACACATTAGATGTTTGGGATTGCATGCTCAGTCAATTTAATCTTGTATGACTATTTGGGAAATACCACAGTAGCCAGCCAGGCTACTCTGTTCAAGAGATTCTCCAGGAAAGACTACTGAAGTTGGTTGCTATGCCTTTTTCCAAGGAATCTTCACAATCCAGGGATAGGAATCCACATCTCTTGTGTCTTCTTCTTTGGAAGCCATTTGTGTACCTACTGAGCCACCAGAGAAGCCCATATTGAAGATGGACTCAGGGTGGTTGGACATGTGCACCAGAGTTCGAACTCACAACTAGCTGTGGCACTCCTGCTCAAAAGCAAAGTCTCAGCTATGACTCAACTTACACTATGAGACAGAAGCTCAGAACGGATACGAGCATGTTCCTCAGTGCAAACTTTGAAGGTTCAGCTCCAGTTTGTGGGCTCATTACTGGCCGGATGCTGCTCAACATTGTAAGCTCTGTTGTTGGAAATGGGTGTGCTGAACATGAGATAAGTTGTGGCGAGACATAAGCTCCAGAGTGAATACTCATTACTTGTAGCATGCATGCTCAAGAATGTGGCTGAATTAGTGGTAGCTAGTGCACCCTATAGTGCCAGTGAAGTAACTTGGAATGCCTCCTCTAGAATTCAGGGCTAAGTGACAGAAAAAAATACTCCAGAATGCAAGATCAGTAGTTGCAATATGTGAGCATTAGTGCAGCTTCTCAGTAGTTCTATGGTGCATGCTTAGAACTTAAGTTCAGTAGTGGTGGAATGCATGCTCCTGAGTGCGAGTTCAGTAGCTGTGAACACTGGTTCTAGGGGTTGGGGTCAAAATTGGTAAAGCATTCTGGAATGCAAGCTCTGTAGTTGTTGTATGCCTGCTCAAAAGCATTAGCTCAATCAGCATAAAAAAATGATAAATAAACACTTGCTCTAGGCTGCCAGTTCAGGCCTGGTTTAGAACACTGGTTCAGTATTATCACAACTAGATGTTAACAAGTGGCTTCAGTGTTGGTGGCATGATATGAATTTTGAATCAGGACTCAGTTCTCATGGGACATTTGATCCAGAGTACAATTCAATAATTGCGGAACACATGCTTAAACTGCAGTCTCACTGTTGGAAAGAAACCTGTTTGTATGCAGGCTAAGTAGTTGGGGGATGTGTGTTCCACAGCAAAGTCAGGTTCAGTAGAGGGAAAGCTAAGTAGTGGCAGAACACATGCCTCAGAGTGCAGGATAAGAAGTGGCAGCACTAGTGCTCTAGAGCATGGATTCAGTATTTCAGGGATATGCAGCCTATAGTGCAACTTCTGTAGTTGTCAAACAGAGTCATTCCCACTAGTGAAAGAAGTTATGCATCAGGTGTTGCTCAGTATTTGTGGAAGGTGTACTCTAGAACAAAGTCCCAGTAGTGACATGAGGCATAATCTGAGTGCAGTCTCAGTAGTTATGGCATTACTCCTTTAGAGTACTGGCTGAGTAGAGGTGATATATTTATCCAGAAAACTTGAGCTGTATGCATATAGAATGGCATATATGTATTGAAGTGCAAGCTGAGAAGTTGCAACACATTTTCTCTAGAATGCTGGCTCAGTAAATGTGGGACTAATTCTTCAGAGTGCAAACTCAGTAGTTGGGCACACCTGTCCTCTAGCATGTGTTTAGAATGTTTGGATGCAAACTGAAGAACATGGTATCAGTAGTCATGAGAATCATGCTCCATAATAAAAGCTTGGCAGTGGGGTCACTCCTGCTCATGGCCCGATCGTCAATAATGTTCTGAGTTATGTTCTTACAGGCAAGTACAGTAGTGGCAGGATGCACGCTTTGTGTTCAAGCTTAGTAGTTGCAGCTCAGAAACTCTAAAGTGTGAGGTCATTAGTGGCAAGACATATGCTCCCAAGTGCACGTTTAATACTTGCCACACTCCTGCTCTAGAGTATGTGCTTAGTAGTGACAGGACACTAACTCCAGAGTACATTCTCATTAATTCCCAGAGGCCTTCTCCAGAACATGAACTCAGTCATGGCTTGAGTGCTTCAAAGTACAAGTTCTAACAGCAGAACAGGAGTGGAGGTTCAGAAGTGGTGGAGACTCTAGAAGGGGCATAAGTAGTGGCAAGACACAGATCCATAGTGCTGGATCCAGTATTCCACAGTGAATTCTCAGTAGATGTGACATACCTATTTTAAATCTTGTGCTAAATAGTGCTCAAATACATATTCCAGAGCTTGGGATCCACAGTGGCAGTACCTGTATTCCAGATTTAAGCTCATTTGTTGCAGCTCACCTCCTCCAGATCATGGCCTATGTAGCTGTGGCAGTCCTCTGGAGTCCAGTCTTAATAGTGGAGGATCAGAGCTATAGAACATGGGCTAACAAGTATTTGAATACATCCTCCAGAACAAAAGCTCATTAGTTGTGGCACAGTCACTATGGAGCATAGACTCATTAGTGGCCTTCTGTGCAACAGAACTCAAGCTCACCTTTGGCAAAACATGATTAGAATGCAAGCTCAAGAGTGACTGGACACATGATTCAGAGTGAATAACTGTTAGTTGATTCAGGCCTGCACTGGAATTCATGGTCAGTAGTTGTGCAAGGCAGGCAGTATAGTGAAAGTTCAGTAGCTGTGGCATGCCTGCTTGAGAATGTGACTCAATATTGTCAGAAAGCATGCTTCAGTGTACAAGTTTAGTGATTGCAGCAAGCATTCTCTAGATTTCAGGCTATTAATAGTGGGGTGCATGCTCCAGAATTCAAGCTCATTAGTGGCAGCACATGTGCTCTGGAGTACAGGCCCACATGGAGTAACAGGCTCCACAGTGAAAGGGAAGTCACTGGGCCACAGGAGCTCTAGAATTCAGTCTCAGTAGTGACAAGACGCATGCTTGAGAGAGCAAGTTCATCAGTGAAAGCATGGCTACACTAGGAGGATAGTGTAGTTGTGGTATGTTTGCACCAGAACATGAGCTCAGTAGTGGTAAGATATGGATCTAATAGTGCAAGCTCAATATTTGGAACATGTGTGTCCTAAAACAGTGGCTCAGGAGTGTCAGAATGCTTTCTCCATAAAGCAAGGTCAGTAGTCGTGGTTAATTTTTTTTTTTTTGGATGCTTTAATTTTATTTATTTATTTATTTATTTATGTTTTCATTTATTTTTATTAGTTGGAGGCTAATTACTTTACAAAATTGTAGTGGGTTTTGTCATACATTGACATGAATTAGCCATGGAGTTACATGTATTCCGCATCCTGATCCCCCCTCCCACTTCCCTCTCCATCCGATTCCTCTGGGTCTTCCCAGTGCACCAGGCCCAAGCACTTGTCTCATGCATCCAACCTGGGCTGATGATCTGTTTCACCCTAGATAATATACATGTTTCGATGCTGTTCTCTCGAAACATCCCACCCTCGCCTTCTCCCACAGAGTCCAAAAGTCTGTTCTATACATCTGTGTCTCTTTTTCTGTCTTGCATATAAGGTTATCGTTACCATCTTTCTAAATTCCATATATATGCGTTAGTATACTGTATTGGTGTTTATCTTTCTGGCTTACTTCACTCTGTATAATGGGCTTCAGTTTCATCCATCTCATTAGAACTGATTCAAATGAATTCTTTTTAACGGCTGAGTAATATTCCATGGTGTATATGTACCACAGCTTCCTTATCCATTCATCTGCTGATGGGCATCTAGGTTGCTTCCATGTCCTGGCTATTATAACAGTGCTGCGATGAACATTGGGGTGCACATGTCTCTTTCAGATCTGGTTTCCTCAGTGTGTATGCCCAGAAGTGGGATTGCTGGGTCATATGGCAGTTCTATTTCCAGTTTTTTAAGAAATCTCCACACTGTTTTCCATAGCGGCTATACTAGTTTGCATTCCCACCAACAGTGTAAAAGGGTTCCCTTTTCTCCACACCCTCTCCAGCATTTATTGCTTGTAGACTTTTGGATAGCAGCCATCCTGACTGGCGTGTAATGGTACCTCATCGTGGTTTTGATTTGCATTTCTCTGATAATGAGTGACTGTTGAGCATCTTTTTCATGTGTTTGTTAGCCATCTGTAATATCTTCTATGGAGAAATGTCTGTTTATTCTTTGGCCATTTTTTGATTGGGTCATTATTTTTCTGGAATTGAGCTGCAGAAGTTGATTGTATATTTTTTGAGATTAATGCCTTTGTCTGTTGCTTCATTTGCTATTATTTTCTCCCATCTGAGAGCTGTGGTTTCATCTTGCTTATAGTTTTCCTTTGTTGTGCAAAAGCTTTTAAGTTTCATTAGGTCCCATTTGTTTATTTTTGCTTTTATTTCCAATATTCTGGGAGGTGGGTCATAGAGGATCCTGCTGTGATTCATGTCGGAGGGTGTTTTGCCTATGTTCTCCTCTAGGAGTTTTACAGTTTCTGTTCTTACATTTAGACCTTTAATCCATTTTGAGTTTATTTTTGTGTATGGTGTTAGAAAGTGTTCTAGTTAGTTTGATCTATAACATGGGCTTAGTAATGGCAAGATGCATGCACTAGAATGCAGGCTTTGTACTTCAAATCATTTGTGTTAGAGTCCAAACTCAGTATTTGCAGCAAGGGTGCTTAGTGTAGGGGAGAAGTAGTTGTAGGATGCATACTACAGAAGGTGGGATCAGTAGTGATGGGACATGTGTTACAGAGTACAAGTTCAATAATACTGTGTTGCCAGCTCAAAAGCAGCGACAAGTAGGTCCTTGATGGGCAGAGTGAAACACAACTCTGTAGTGGGTGGAAGCATGCTCCTGAGTGCAAGCTTATTTTTTCTGGCATCAAGACTCTAGACTGTGGGCTCATTGGAGCATGATATCAGTGTTGGTGGAAAACATGCTTCAGAAGACAAGGTGTAGATACAGGATGCCAATTCTAATGTGTGGAATCAGTAGTAACATTATGCTGTGCCACAGTGCAAGCTCAGAATTTACAGCACAGGTATTCCATATCATATGCACAGTTTTGCAGTTATGCACACTCCAGAGTGAAAACTTATTAGTTCTGGGAGGTCTGTTCTAGACTGTGACCTGAATGGTGACAGGATGCAGGTTTTTGAGGGCTCAGAATTGGGGTATATTTGCATTAGAGCAAGGGCACTATAGTTGTAGGATACAAGCTCCTGAGTTCAGAATCTGTAGTCATGGCTTACCTACTTAAGAGCACATGATCGTAATAGTCAGACGCATGTTCAGTTCAGTCCATTTCAGTCACTCAGTCGTGTCTTACTCTTTGCAACCCCATGAATCTCAGCACACCAGGCCTTCCTGTCCATCACTAATTCCCGGAGTCTACTCAAACTCATGTCCATCGAATCAGTGATGCCATCCAGCCATCTCATCCTCTGTCTTCCCCTTCTCCTCCTGCTCCCAATCCTTCCCAACATCAAGGTATTTTCCAGTGAGTCAAATCTTCACATGAGGTGGCCAAAGTCTTGGAGTTTCAGCTTCAACATCAGTCCTTCCAATGAACACCGAGGACTGATCTCCTTTAGGATGGACTGGTTGGCTCTCCTTGCACTCTAAGGGACTCTCAAGAATCTTCTACAACACCACAGTTCAAGAGCATCAATTCTTTGGCACTCAACTTTTTCACAGTCCATCTCTCACATCTGTACATGACCACTTTAAAAACCATAGCCTTGACTAGACAGACATTTATTAGCAAAGTAATGTGTCTGCTTTTTAATATGCTATCTAGTTTGGTCATAACTTTCCTTCCAGTTCAAGGATTTAGGCTCAGTGTATTCAAGGCAAGTGTTCTCAAGGGCAAACCCAGTAGTTCAGGCACACCTGCTCTGAAATGGGAGCTCAGTAGTGGTAGGAGGTAAGCTATATGGTACAAGCTAAAAAACTGTTTCATGTCTGCTTGAGAGGACAAGTTTATGGTGGTAGAACACAGGCTCCAGAGTATAAGGTTAGTAGTGATATAAGGTTAATAGCGACAAATGTGCTTTAGGTCACATGCAGGAGTGGCAGGGTGTGTGTTCCAGAATGTAAGCTGAGTAGTGGCATTTTTGCTCTAGAGAATAGGATCATAATGGTGAGAAGATTCATTCAGAGTGAGAACTCACTAGTGGGTCATGACTATTACAGTGCAGGAGCTCAGTAGTTGTAACACTAGTGTACTAGAATATCAGCTCAGTAGTTGCAAGACATCTGTTGCATAGATAATCTCAGTAATTGTGGCAGGACAACTATGAAGCCCAAGGTTGTGGGACTTGAATCCCAAAGAGGAAGCACAGTAGTTGCAGCACATGTGCTATAAAATGAAGGCTTACTAATGGTGGGACACTTGCTCCTGAGTCCAAGCTCTTTAGCTGTGGCATCCCTTGTCCAGAGCTCAAGTCTAGTAGTTGTGGAACATGGATCTTGATGATGAGAGTCACAGTTGTAAAATGCCTGTCCTAGAACCCAAGCCCACGAGTCTCAACATAATTGCTCTAAAGTTCAACTTCACTAGTTGCAGCATGCAAACTTAGAGCACAGTCTAAGGAGTGGGAGGATGTGTGGAGTAGAATATGACTAATTAATGCCTGATACATCCTTAGAGTGCAAGCTCAGTAGTTTAAGAATGCTGTTCTAGAGTAGGGGTTCAGCAGTTCTTCAACATTGGCTCTTGAAAATCAACTCAAAAAAAAAAAAAAAAAAAAAGAAAAAGAAAAAAGAAAAGAAAATCAGCTCAGTAGGGCCAGTATGAACCCTCTAGTGTGCAAACTTTGCAGCTGGGGAATGCATAACCAAGTACATTGATAGATTAATGGCAAAAACACATATTTTACTGTGTAATCACAGTAGTGTTCAGGCTGTTCTAAAGTGTATGCCTGGAACTGTAGGGATATATATTCCAGAGTGCAAGCACAGAGGTTGCAGCATATATGCTTTAATAAAATGATAGCTCCCTAATGGAGGGACACTTGCTCCAGACTTCAAACTCAGAAGAGGTGGCACATCAACCCTAGGGCAAGGGTTCAGAAATTGTGTTACAGGTTAAGTAGAGCATGTGCTCCATACTGGCAAGACATATATTTCATAGGATAAACTCAGTAGATGAGGCTCGACTTCTCTAGAAAATAGACTCATTAGTGGCAGAGCATGTATTCCAGAGTGTGAGTTCAGTAACTACTGCAGGTATGCTGTAAAACTGGGTCAGTAGAGGTAGGAAACTTGTTCCAGAGGGCATTCTCTGTAGTTGTGACATTCCTGCTCTATAATGCAGACTCAGTAGTGACAAGACATGTGTTCCAAACCCAGGCTCAGTAGATTCAGGAGAAATGCTCCAGAGGGCAAGATCAGTAAGTGCAGGAAGCATACTCTAAGGTGTGGTATCTCTCAGTTCAGTTTAGTCACTCAATCATGTCTGACTCTGTGACCCC
Organism: Cervus canadensis; assembly: GCF_019320065.1. Classification (NCBI taxonomy): domain Eukaryota; kingdom Metazoa; phylum Chordata; class Mammalia; order Artiodactyla; family Cervidae; genus Cervus; species Cervus canadensis. The sequence continues at coordinate 5,518,547 of NC_057420.1, forward strand.
ATGGACCACAGCATGCCAGACCTCCCTGTCCACCTTCTAGAGCAAGGGCCTGCTCTAGAACATGGAGTCAGGAATAGCAGGATATGTATTCCTCATTGCAAGTTTATTTCTTGTCTGCTCTTAAAAGTTGGGTAGTTATGAGATTCATGCTTCAGAGAGCAAGGTAACTATCTGTGGTACTTCTGATCTAGGATGCATGTTAGTAGTTTTGTAGTTTATGAACTCATGCTTCAGAGTGCCAGATCAGTAACTGAGGCATACTTTCTCTGGTGGAGGGTCAGTAGTGTCAGATGTTGAGCTCCAGAATGCAAGCATGATTGTTATAGTACACATACTCTGGAAATCAGGCTCTTGGTGGCAGGACACTGGTGAAGGTATGCATGGTCCAGAGCACTGCTCAGTACTTTTGGAAGACCTGCTCTAGTGAGCAGGGTCAGTAGTGGCATGATGCATGTAACAGTTGAGCCCTATAGTGCAAGTGAAGTGGCAGGGAATGCTTCCTCTGGAATGTGGGCCAAAGGGAGTGGAACATATGCTTCAGAGTGCAAGCTTAGTAACTGTGACAAGTGTCCTCCAACCCAGACCACTTAGTCATGGAATGTGTGCTCGAGTTCAGGATCTGACATTACAAAACACCTGGTCCAGATGTGGCCTCAATAATTATATGCATTCTCCACACTTCAGGCTCAGTATTGGTAAGATGAATGCTCTGAACTGAAAGCCTACGAGTTGCAACACCTGGCTTTTATACAACATTAATGGTGGTTTCCTGCACCATACATAGACCAAGCTCAGCACTGGGGAATGCTTACTATATAAATGAAGGACTCCAGTTACAGGATGTATGAACTAGAGCATTGGCTCAGTAGTTATAAGGTATGTACTTCATACTGTAAGCTAAGTAGTTGTGGCCCCACAGTTCCAGAGCATGGCAGGACATATATTTTAGAGTACATACTCAGTAGTTGTAGCTATTAAGCTCTAAAATATCAGCTTACAAATGGGAGTATGATTGTTTCAGAGTGCAAACTCAGTAGTTGTTCCAGGCTGGCTCTTGAAGTTGCGCTGAATAGTGGTAAGATTCATGTTCTAGAACTTGGGTTCAGTGGTTTCAGAATGCTTGTTCCAGACTACAATCTCAATTCATGAGATACAGTATGCCCTGGAGAAAGGGAGCATTAGTTGTGGGACCTGTGTTCCAGAGTGCAAATTCAGTCACTGCAATATGTGAGTTCTAGAGTGACTTCTCAGTAGTTCCACAGAGCTTGCTGTAGAACACAAGTTGAGTAGTGGTGGAATGCATGCTCCTGAGTGCAAGTTCAGTAGTTGTGCATGATGGATCCAGAGTACAAACTCAGTAGTTGCAGCATCGGTGCTTAGAACACAGACCCAGTAGTTGCAGGATGTTTACAAGACATTGAGGGTTCAGTAGTAGTGGTGAAAGTGTTAATGGTTAGGTAAGCCTTGGTAGGGAGGCTAGGGCCCTCCAGTAGACCACAATTTGTCAGAACACTCCACCATGATCCGTAAATCTTGGGTGGCCTTATTGGGCATGGCTTATAGTTTCCTTGAGTTAGACAAGGCTGTGGTCAATGTGATCAGTTTGATTAGTTTTCTGTGATTATGGTTTTCACTCTGTCTGCCCTCTGACAGATAAGAATAAGAGACTTATGGAAGCTTCCCAATGGGAGAGACTGACTATAGGGGAAACTGGGGTTTGTTCTAATGGGCAGGACAATGCTCAGTAAGACTTTAATTCAATTTTCTGTTGATTGAGGGGTCTGCATTCCCTCACTGTTTTGACTTGAGATTAAACTATGGTGGAGATAATGAAGATAATGGAGGTCTCCTTCAAAAGGTCCTGTGCACTGCCACATAGAAAGAATGAAATCCACACTCACAGAAAACTAATCAAACTGATGACATGGACCATAGCCTTGTCTAAGTCAACACTATGAGCCATGCCTCGTGGCACCACTCTCATGGTGGAGAGTTCTGAAAAAACAAAAAAACAGTCCACTGGAGAAGGGAATGACAAACCACTTCAGTATTCTTGCCTTGAGAACCCCATGAACAGTAATAAAAAGGTAAAAAGAGGCCACTGAAAGAAGAAAGATTCCCCAGGTTAATAGGTGCCCAATATGCTACTGGAAAAGAGTGGAGAAATAACTCCAGAAAAAATGAAGAGACAGAGCCAAAGCAAAGAAAACACCAAGCTGTGGATGTGGCTACTGATGGAAGTAAAATCAGATATTGCAAGGAACAATATTGCATAGGAACCTGGAATGGTAAGTCCATGAATCAAGATAAATTCAGTTCAGTTCAGTTCAGTCACTCAGTCATGTCTGATGCTTTGTGACCCCATGAATCACAGCACGCCAGGCCTCCCTGTCCATCACAACTCCTGGAGTCTACTCAAATTCAAGTCCATCGAATTGGTGATACCATCCAGCCATCTCATCCTCTGCAGTCCCCTTCCCCTCCTGCCACCAACCCCTCCCAGCATCAGGGTCTTTTCCAATCAGTAAACTCTTCGCATGAGGTGGTCAAAATATTGGAGTTTCAGCTTCAGCATCAGTCCTTCCAATGAACACCCAAGACTGATCTCCTTTAAAATGGACTGGTTGGATCTCCTTGCAGTCCAAGGGACTCTCAAGAGTCTTCTCCAACACCACAGTTCAAAAGCACCAGTTTTTCAGTGCTCGGCTTTCTTCACAGCCCAACACTCACATCCATACATGACCACTGGAAAAACCATAGCCTTGACCAGATGGACCTTTATTGGCAAAGTAATGTGTCTGCTTTTTAATATGCTATGTAGGTTGGTCATAACTTTCCTTCCAAGGAGTAAGCACCTTTTAATTTCATGGCTGCAATCACCATCTGCAGTGATTTTGGAGCTCCCCCCAAATAAAATCTGACACTATTTCCACTGTCTCCCCATCTATTTGCCATGAAGTGATGGGACCAGATGCCATGATCTTAGTTTTCTGAATGTTAAGCTTTATGCCAACTTTTTCATTGTCCTCTTTCACTTTCATCAAGAGGCTTTTTAGTTCTTCTTCACTTTCTGCCATAAGGGTATATGGCAGATATGCATCTGCCTATCTGAGGTTATTGATATTTCTCCCAGCTATCTTGATTCCAGCTTGTGCTTCTTCCAGCCCAGCATTTCTCATGATGTACTCTGCATATAAGCAAGGTAAATTGAAAGAGACCAAACAGGAAATGGTAAGAGCGAACATACACGTTTCAGGAAGCAGTGAACTAAATAGACCGGAATGGGTGAATTTAATTGAGATGACCACTATATCTACTACTGTGGGCAAGAATCCCTTAGAAGAAATTCAGTAGCCCTCATAGTCAACAAAAGAGTCCAAAATGCAATACTTCAGTGCAATCTCAAAAAGTAAAGTAAGATCTCTGTTCGATTCTAAGGCAGGCCATTCAATCACAGTAAGCTAAGTGGTATTCTCCAACCAGTAATGTTAAGAACCTGAGGTTGAATGGTTCTATGAAGACCTACAAGACCTTCTAGACACACACAAAATATATGTCTTTTTCATCGGGGGACTGGAATGCAAAAATAGAAAGAAACACCTGGAGGAACAGGCAAATTTGACCTTGAAGTACAAAATGAAGCAGGGCAAAGGCTAATAGAGTTTTGCCAAGAGAATGCATTGGTCATAGCAAACACCCTCTTCCAACAGCACAAGAGAAGACTCTTCCCATGGACATCACCAGATGGTCAATGCCAACATCAGATTGATTATATTCTTTGCAGTCAAATATGAAGAAGCTCTATACAGTCAGCAAAATGTAGACTGAGAGCTGACTGTGGCTCAGATCATGAACTCCTTGTTTGCAAAATTCAGACTTTAATGGAAGAAAGTGGGGAAAACCACTAGACCATTAAGGTATGACCTAAATAAAATCCTTATGACTATACAGTTACAGTGACAAACAGATTCAAGGGATTAGATTTGATGGAGTGTCTGAAGAACTATGGAAGAAGATTTGGAGCATTGTACAGGAGGCAGTGATCAAGACCTTACCCCCAAAAAAAGAAATGCAAAAAGACAGATGGTTTTCTTGGGAGGTCTGAAAAATAACTGAGAAAATAAGGGAAGCTAAAGGCAAGAAGAAAATGAAAGATATAGTCATTTGAATGCATAGTTCCAAAGAACAGCTAGAGAGGCAAGAAAGCCTTCCTCAGGTACCAAGGAAAAGAAACAGAGGAAAACAGTGGAATGAGAAAGACCAAAGATCTCATAAAAAAATTAGAGATACCAAGGGAACATTTCATGCAGAGAAGGGCACAATAAAGCACAGAAATGGCGTGGACTTCTCAGAAGCACTGTTTATAATAGCCAGGACATGGAAGCAACCTAGAAGCCCATCAGCAGATGAATGTATGAGGAAGCTGTGGTACATATACACCATGGAATATTACTCAGCCATTAAAAAGAATTCAGTTGAATCAGTACTGGAGCCCATTATACAGAGTGAAATAAGCCAAAAAGATAAAGACCAATACAGTATATTAACACCTATATATGGAATTGAGAAAGATGGTAATGATAACCCTATATGCAAAGCAGAAAAAGAGACACAGATGTACAGAACAGACTTTTGGACTCTGTGGGAGAAGGTAAGGGTGGGATGTTTTGAGAGAACAGCATTGAAACAAGTATATTATCAAGGGCGAAACAGATCATCAGCCCAGGTTGGATGCATGAGACAAGTGTTTGGGTCTGGTGGAATGGGAAGACCCAGAGGGATGGGGTAGGGGATATGTGGGAGGGAAGATCGGGATGGGGAATACATGTAAATCCGTGGCTGATTCATGTCAATGTATGGCAAAAACCACTACAATATTGTAAAGTAATTAGCCTCCAACTAATAAAAATAAATGGAAAAAAAAAAAAAAAAAAAAGAAAAGAAAAGCGAAGGAGAAAAGGAAAGATATACCATTTGAATGCAGAGTTTCAAAGAATAGCAAGTAGAGATAAGAAAGCCTTCCTCAGTGATCAATGCAAAGAAATAGAGGAAAACAATAGAATGGGAAAGCATAGAGATCTCTTCAAGAAAATTAGAGTCACCAAGGGAACATTTCATGCAAATATGTGCTCAATAAAGGACAGAAATGGTATGAACCTAATGTAAGCAAAAGATATTAAGAAGAGGTGGCAAGAATACACAGAATAATGGTACAAAAAAGACCTTCAGCTCAGAAATGATCATGATGTTGTGATCACTCATACTCATCTAGAGCCAGACATGCTGGTATATGAAGTCAAGAGGGCCTTAGGAAACATCACTATGTACAAAACTAGTGGAGGTGATGGAATTCCACGTGAGCTGAAAGATGATGCTGTGAAAGTGCTGCAATCAATATGTTAGCAAATTTGGAAAACTCAGCAGTGGCCACAGGACTAGAAAAAGTCAGTTTTCATTTCAATCCCAAAGAAAGTTAATGCCGAAGAATGCTCAAACAACCACACAATTGCACTTATCTAACATGCTAGTAGAGTAATGCTCAAAATTCTCCAACCCAGGCTTCAGCAATATGTGAGCTGTGAACAACCAGATGTTCAAACAGGTTTTAGAAAAGGCAGAGGAACCAGAGACCAAATGGCCAACATCCTCTGGATTATTGAAAAAGCAAGAGTTCCAGAAAAACATCTATTTCTCCTTTATTGACTATGCCCAAGCCTTCGACTGTGTGGATCACAATAAACAATTTCCAAATAGTGGAAAATTCTGAGAGAGGTAGGAATACCAGACCACCTGACCTGCCTCCTGAGAAACCTGTATGCAGGTCATGAAGCAACAGTTAGAACTGGACATGGAACAACATACTGGTTCCAAATAGGAAAAGGAGTACATCATGGCTGTATATGGACACCCTGCTTATTTAACTTATATGCAGGGTACATCATGAGAAATGCTGGGCTGGAGGAAGCACAAGCTGGAATCAAGATTGCCAGGAGAAATATCAGATATGCAGATGACACCACCCTTATGGCAGAAAGTGAAGAAGAACGTAAGAGCCTCTAAGTGAAAGTAAAAGAGGAGAGTGAAAAAGTTGGCTTAAAGCTCAACATTCAGAAAACTAAGATCATGGCATCTGGTCCCATCACTTCATGGCAAATAGATTGGTAAACAGTAGAAACAGTGGCTGAATTTATTTTTTGGCGCTCCAAAATCACTGCAGATGGTGATTACAGTGATGAATTTAAAAGATGCTTACTCCTTGGAAGGAAAGTTATGAGCAACCTAGGCAGCATATTAAAAAGCAGAGACATGACTTTGTCAACAAATGTCCATCTAGTCAAAGCTATGGTTTTTCCAGTGGTCATGTATGGATGTGAGAGTTGGACTATAGAGAAGGCTGAGCACTGAAGAATTGATGCTTTTGAACTGTGGTGTTGGAGAAGATTCTTGAGAGTACCTTGGATTACAAGGAACTCAAACCAGAGAATCCTAAAGAAAATCAGTCCTGAATATTCATTGGAAGGACTTGATGCTGAAGTGGAAACTCCAATATTTTGGCCACTTGATGTGAAGAACTGACTCATTGGAAAAGGTCTTGATGCTGGGTAAGACTGAAGGCAGAAAAAAGAAGGGGCCGACAGAGGATGAGATGGTTGGATGGCATCACCAACTCTGTGGACATGTCTTTGGACAAGTTCCAGTAGCTGGTGATGGACAGGGAAGCCTAGAGTACTGCAGTCCATGGGCTTTGGTAGAGTTGGATATGACTGATAAGATGAACTGAATGGAGGGGTTACAAGTCCTGGATCCATTCACAGCTCATGTCTGTGACCTTGCAGTGGGACACTTGTTGCAGAGTTCAAGCTCAGTATTTGTGAAGCCCCAGATGGACTGCAGGTCAGGAATACCTTGATGTGTGCTATGGAACACGATCCAGTAGGGTCCAGAAATAGGATTCTCAGTGCAAGCTTATTACAGCCAACGTGCAGACTTCATAGCGTGGGTTAATTGTGGTAAGCATATTCTCTAGAGACCAAGAACAGGAGTTGTCAATGGCTGCCCTGGAATATGGACTGTAGTAGCTGGACATGAGCTCCAAAGTGCAGGCACTTTAGTTGTGGCACATTTGCTCTTAAATGATGTATTAATAGTGGGTTTTGACAGGCATTATATTGCAATATCAGTAGCTGGGGGAGGCACTGTAGAGTGTGGGGTCTATTGGCAGAACAGCTATTCCAAACTGCAAGTTTTGTAGTTGCAGGAAGCATCATCTATATAGCAGGCATGTAGTGTGAGAAGTGTGCTCCAGAGTTCAAGATCAGCCGTTGTGGCACATATGCTCTGGAACGCAGCCTTAACAGTGGCAGCATGGATGTTATGTAACTTGAGTTCATTGTGGTAAGATGTGTTCTCCAGAGTGGCAGGATGATTCCTCAAGATTGTGAACTCAGTAGTTGCAAATGGATACACTACAATGAGATCAGTATGGCAGGATATGAGCTCTAGAGTACATAACCATTACTTCCAGCATGTGTGGCTATAGATTGTGGCTTTAGTAGTGTCAGCTGGTGAGCCTTATTGTGCAAATCAAATAGCTTTGGAATGAGTTCTCTACAGTATGGGCACAAAAGTGGTGCTCCAGTGTACAAGATTAGTACTTGCATCAAACATCCTTTATATAGAGGGCACTTAGCTGTGGGAAACTGTGCTCCAGTGTTCAAGATCAGTAGCTAGCCAACGTGGGGTCTAGAGTGTGGCCTCAATAGTGATGATGTGTTTTCTCTAGAATTCAGGCTCAGTAATGGCAAGATGCATTCACAAAACTGAAAGCCCCGGAGTTGTGGTACCTGGGCTTTATAGCACATTATTGGCAAGTAATTCAGTGTTCAAGCTCAGTAGGGGAAGCATGGCTACTTTAGATCAGGGCCTCAGTATTTACGGGGTGTATGATCTAGAGCATTGACTCAGTAGTTTATAGGCACAGCTTAGGCTGTAGTGAAATCACAGCTTCAGAGTTTAGGCTCTATAATGTCAGGATATATTTTAGACCACATAGTCAGTATTTGTTGTATTTAAATACTAAAATATTGGTTCACTAACAGTGGATGATTGAGAGTGCAAGCTCAAAAGCTGTGGCAAGCCAGCTCTAGAATTTGAACTGAGTAGTGGCAAGATTCATATACTAGAAAATGGGTTCAGTAGTCTCAGGACCCCAGTCCAGTACTCTTGCTTGGAAAATCCCATGGATGGAGGAACCTGGTAGACTGCAGTCCATGGGGTGGCTAAGAGTCAGACATGACTGAGCAACTTCACATTCACTTTTCACTTTCATGCATTGGAGAAGGAAATTGCAACCCACTCCAGTGTTCTTGCCTGGAGAATCCCAGGGACGGGGGAACCTGTAGGGCTGCCGTCTGTGGGATTGCATGGAGTTGGACACAACTGAAGCAACTTAGCAGGAGAAGCAGCAGCAGCAGCAGCAACAGCAGTCTCAGGATGTTCTCTCAGATTGCAATCTCAGTACTTCTGGTATAGACACCCTAGAGCATGGGATCTATAATGGTCAGACCTGTGTTTCAGTGTTAAAGCTTAGTAATTACACTTTGTAAGGTGTAGAGTGGCTTCTCATTACTGCTATGGTTCGTGCTATAGAACCAGACTCAGTAATGGCAGAAAGAATGCTCAAGGGCAACCTCACTCGCTGAGGATGCTGGCTGTAGTGGTTGGTGTCAGTATTGGCAGCATGCTCCAGAATGCAAGCTCAGTAATTGTGGCAAACCTGCTAAAAAATGTGAGCCCAGTAGTTGTGGAATTCTTGCTCCAGGGTGCAAAATCAATATTTGTGGTAGGCTTGCTTTAGAACAGGGGCTCAGTAGTAGCAAAACTACACATTACACAGTGGACTCAGTAGTGGCATGATGTGTGTTTTGCACTGGGGCTCATTAGCATTGGGACCTTTGACTCAGACTGCAAATTTACTAGTTGTGAAATTCATGCTTATACTGCAGGCTCACTATTGGCAGGAAATTCTGTCTTCATGGAAGCTCAGGAGTTGTGGAAAGTGTGCTTTAGAGCACAGGCTCAGAGTTTAGGCATAAGTTCAGTAGAGCACAAGCTCAGTAGTGGCAGAATGTGTGTGTAAGGTTGCAAGCTCAGATGTTGCATCACTAGTTACTGTTCTAAATAATGCATTCAATATTGCAGGGACATAGACCCTATAGTGTAACCCCAGTAGTTGTGAGATACATGTTATAGATATGGTTCCACCAGTGAAAGGATGCATGCTTCAGATGGCTGCTCAGTATTTGTGAGAGTTATACTCTAGAGCACAGGCTAAGTAGTGGAAAAACACAAATTCCAAAGTGCAGGCTCAATAGTCTGTAGCATGCATGTTTTGAATTACAACAACATAGAGATAGGTGTGTGCTCTGAAAAGTGGCCTCAGTAGAGTGTCATGTATACCCTAGAGTGCAAGCTCAGTAGTTGCAAGTCATGTTCTATAGAACACCAACTTGGAGAGGAGGTATAAGTTCTTCAGAGTGCAATCTCTGTAGTTGTGGCACTCCTGCCCTTGAGCATGGACTAATAGTGGTTGGATAGATGCTATAGAACATGGGATCAACAGTGGTGAAACTCAATAGTGGAGTCACTCTTGCTCGAGGTTTGTGTCTCAGTCATGCTGATATGCATGCTGATAAGTGCAAACTCAGTAGTGGCATGATGCATGGTCTAGAGTGCAAGCTTAATAGTTGCAGCACGGAAACTCCTGAGTGTGAGTCTGTTAGTTGCAGGACTTTGCTCCAGTGTGTGAGTTCAGTAGTTACAATTGTCTGGTCTAGAACATAATGTCAGTAGTCAAACAATGTAATCCAGAGTGCAAGTTGAGTATTTGGGACATTCCTATTGTAGGCTATCAGTTCAATATTGACTGGACATGGACTGAAGAGTGCAAGCTCACTATTTACCACAGGTCTCCTATAGAACATGAGCTCAATCATGGCTCCTGTGTTGCAGTGTGCAAGATTTAATAGTAGCACATTTTCTCCAGACTGCATACTCAGAAGTGGTGGACCATGTCTCTAGAATGAGGGCTAAGTAGTGCCAAGACAAGGCTATATAGCATTCAGTCATGTGCTACATGGTGAAAGTTCAGTAAATGTAACACATATTCTAAACTTGGGCTTAACACTGCCAGGACACACACTCTAGATTTTGCATTCATAGTGGCAGACTTGAACTCTAAATTGTAAGCTATGTGTTGCAGGCCACTTCCTCTATAACATGGTCTCAGTCATTGTGGAACAACTGCTCTGGAGCACAGGCAGTTGTGGAGGAACACAGCTGAAGCACATGGGCTCATTAGAGTTTGGATTCATTTTCAAGAACAAATGTCATTAGTTGTGGCTTGACCACTATTGAGCATAGAATTAGCACCACCTTTATGTACACTAGAATGCAAAGTCAACATTGGCAAAACAAGACTCAATGTGGGCTCAATATTGCCAGACACAAGGTCCAGATTACATGATCAACATTTGAGGCAGTCTTGTACTGGAATTCAGGTTCCTTAGCCATGTGAGGCAGGCAGTATAGTGAATGTTGAGTGGCTGTGGCATATCTAATTGAGAATTGGATTCAACAGTATCAAAATCATGTTCCAGTGCACATGTTTAATAATTTCAGCAAGTGTGCTCTAGATTTCAGACTGTAGTGGTGGGACACTTGCTCCAGAGTGTAAGCTCATTAATTATGTAACATGTGCTCTAGGGTACATTCCCACATGGGATGTTGTGACCTTTAATATATGAGCTATTTAGTGGAAAGGTGCTTGCTACTGAGTGCAAGCTTTGTAGTTATGCTATCTGCACTAGATAACATGCTCTGTTGTGTCAAGATTCATACTCTAATTTGCAAATTCAGTAGTTATACCACAAGCAGTCAAGAAAGCAGCCTCAGAAGTGGTCACATATATGATCTGCAGTCTACACTTAATTCATGGGACTCTTCTGTCTAGAAATTGGGCTTTTAGTGGAGAAATATGTGTTCTAGAATGAGGGTTCATTAATAGTGGATGCATGATCTAAAGTGCAAGGGAAGTTGTTGAACCACACGAACTTTAGAGTGCAGTCTTAGTAGTGGTGAGATGCGTGTCTGAGTGCAAATGCAGTAGTAAGGACATATTTAAATTGGGGGATGAATTTTTGAGTAACATGTGCTTTAGAACATGGCATCATAGTGGCAAGATGTGCAGTCCATAGTGCAAGCTCATTGAAGCAGGTGTACTTTAAAATTTGGCTCTGAAGTGGCATGATGATGCCTGCTCAGGAGTGCATGCTCAGAATTTTTAACCTGGGTGCTCCCTGGCATAGGCACAGTATTGTAGTTACACACACTACACTTCTTAGGCAAAGTTCAGAAGTTGCTGAAGGCCTACTATAGAGTTCTATCCAAATGGTGATGAAATACTTGTTCTTGATTGCTGTCAGAACTTAGGGAGCATCTGCACTACAGCGTGGGCACAGTAGTTGCAGGATACATGTTCCAGAGTTCAAACTCAGTAGTTGTGGCACACTTGCTTTAGAGTACATGACCTTTACTAGTGAGATGCACATTCAAGGATGTTAGTGCAGTAGTCTTGTGTCTTGTGCCCTGGAGGATGAGGTCTGTATTGCAGCACATGTATTCAAGGCTTGGTGCTTAGTAATGGCAGCAGGCAACTTCTGTAGTTAAGTTCAGTAGCTCTGCAATGCCTGCATGAGACAGCAGATCACAGGATCCGGAGTTCAAGTTTAGTAGTGACAAATGTGCTGTAGACCACACGTTCTAGTAGCAGGGTGTGTGCTCTAGAATGTATGCTGAATAATGGTATGTGTGCTCTAGAGCTCAGGATTCGTAGTGGTCAGATGTTTCATTCAGCATGAGAACTCACTAGCTAGGGCACAATTATCAATAGAGCAGTCACTCAGTAGTGACACATGTGAACTAGAGCATCAGCTCAGTAGTCACAAGATCTGCATTTTATAGAGAAATCTTAGGGTTATGACATGATAACTTTTAATCAAGTGCTCAGTAATGTCTAGATTTGTATTCCAGAGAAAAGGCACAACAGTTACAGCACACATGCTATAAGATGAAAACAATCAATGTCAGGACACTTGCTCCAGAGTGCAAGTTCTTAAGTTGTGGCGTGACATCACCAGAGCACAGGTTCATTGATGGTGGAATATGACACTTCAATGTGGGATCTGAAATGGTAAGTTTCCTGTCCTAAAACTGAGGCCTGGTAGTCTCAGCCTAATTGCTACTCATTTCAGCATACCCACTCATAGCACAGACAAAGGAGTGGCAGAATGCATAACATAGAATGTGGGGTCATTAATGCCTGTTGCATCCTCAAGTGAAGGCTCTGAGGTTGCATCATACCTGTCTAGAGTAGGGGTACAAAAGTTCATCAACAAGTAGTGGCAAACACATATTTTATTGTGTATAATCAGTATATGTGACCTGAATGCACTAAAGCGTGGGTTCAGTACTGTTGGGATATTCCAGAGTGTAAGCACAGAGGTTGAGGTATTATGCTGTAATAAAACTATGGCTCACTACTGGTGTCAGACTTCTCCAGACTGCAAGCTCAGAAGTAGGAACACATGGACTCTAGAGTAAAGGATCAGTTTTTGGGGTTGTAGGAGTGTGCTCCATTTTGTAATCTCAGGAGGTGAGTCATGACTGCCCAGTTGTGGCAGAATATGTGTTCCAGAGCATGAGGTCAGGAATTGCAGCAGTTATGCTCTAAAACTGTCTCACTAGATGAAGGAAGCTTGATCCCGAGTGCATGCTCAGTAGTTGTGATATGTCTGCTCTAGAATGATGGCTCAGTAGTGACAGGATCTATCTTCTTGAACCCAGGTTCCACATTGATAGGGTAACAGGAACGTAGACTATGGACCCCTAAGCAGAGGAAATAGACCACAACTATCAGTGTTCCTTCTCTATAAAAATTAAAAGGAGGTTTCTTTTAAAATTCTGTGTTGCCATTTACTTTGTTGTTTTGGGTTTGGGTTTATACAGCCTTTCTGTGTTTCCTGTCTAGAGAAGATCCTTTAGCATTTGTAGAAGAGTTGGTTTGGTGGTGCTGAATTCTCTCAGCTTTTGCTTGTCTGTAAAGCATTTGAATTCTCCTTCATATCTGAATGAGATCTTTGCTGGGTACAGTAATCTGGGTTGTAGGTCATTCTGTTTCATTACTTTAAGTATGTCCTACCATTCCCTTCTAGCCTGAGGCAAAAAAAAAAAAGTGTCATGTTGAATTTTGGAGAGACACAAGCATTCATTCCCTAACAAACCATAAGTTGTAAAGGACATATACAAAAATACTGGGATGACCCTGAGGGATGGGATGAGAAGGGAGGTGAGGGCGGGGGCGGTTCAGGAGGGGGAAGCCATGTACTCCCATGGCTGATTCGTTTCAATGTATGGCAAAAACCCATACAATATTGTGAAGTAATTAGCCTCCAATTACAATAAATAAATTAATTAAAAAAATTCTGTGTTGCCATTATGACACCTGGTTCTACCTGTACTTAACTTTTCTCAAACCTTGAGCTAACCAATGTATTTTTCTTACGGAAATGTTTTTCTTAAGCTATGTTGATAAATTATGTATTTAACCTTAGACAGTCTTTCTTCAAGTTGGTTCCACCTAAGACTCAGAACTGATAATGGCTCAACAAAACTGTTTTACTCACGGGAATGTTCTCTGAATGAAACTATGTATTTGGTCAGAAATCTACCTGTTTTAAGATTCATATCAATTTATGGCCTGGGATGACCCACTTTGTGTCAATGTTATCTCAAAATGCATGTTGTGGGTGAACGGACTGGTGACACTCTCTGAGTTTTGAGATATTTCCTTTCTCTAATTAGCAGTTTGCTAATAGGTATAAAACTTTGTGCTAAAAACTAGCAAGGGGAAGCTCTTTCTGCCCCCTTCTGATGTCTGTGTCAGAAGCTTTCTCTATCTCTTTTATATTTTAATAAAACTTTATTATACAAAAGCTCTGAGTGATCAAGCCTCATTACTGGTCCCAGGTCAAATTCCTCTCCTCCAGACACCAAGAGTCCCAGCATATCTCATGGCTCATGAAACCTTTCATCTTGGGGTCTTGTCTGGGGTTCTTCAGGGCAAGGTAAGGACTTTTGGAGGTCTAATTCTTTGTTTTTCTAGAAAGCTCATCTTCTGCTGTACTTTATTAACTCTATAATATGCATGTGTGTGTGATTGAAAGAGATGCACAAATGTGAACCAAGAACTGTGTCCTAATCTGTGGCTCCTTGGGGACCACATAAGGTTTATGGAACAAACCCTGTTCAGGTATTATACTGAACTGCTAAAGACAAGAGGTACACAATGTCTCCCCTGGGGGAGTAGTCAGAAATGCATGAAGTGTGTGGACTGAGATCTCCTTTCTTGGTCAAACTTTATGGTCTTGCTGACCATCTCATAACTTTCTGGGAATTAGAACTACTGACCTAAACTGTTGAATCATAGACTTTCAAGGGATTTGTGACCTATGCTGTTACTGTGTACTGTTAATTAGGTCCCCAAAATAGGATTGGCAGTCAGGAAACACTTAGCCTTACTATAAGTCAAAGTCAAAAGTTTGGAAACTAGTTGGAGCTCTGGTTTTACAGTGGGCTTCTTCCTTTGGTAACTCTAGCTCTTAGTGGACCAGAGGGGGTCCTCGAGTGGCTTTGGTCACAACTCCTTAGATAGTTTTTCTGTGGAATCTGTGGGAATGAACTGAAAGGACTGGCCCTATTAACTCAAGGACAAAAATCACTTTTCCCTTAATGGCCAGCCTTTCACCACCTCTTTTGCTATCACTTACATGGCATGGTGATGCTTAGAAGGAATATCTTGGTTTTATGATCATCCTTTCTTGAGTTACTGGTCTTACTGTGGTCAGGAACATACTTAATGTCATGCACAGGCACCGAGGAGACAAATATTTCCTTTAGCTCTTTTATCTTTGGAGGCATTCCAGAGGGTTATTATTATAGGATCATGGGTGTCATCAGAGGGATACAAAGGTTTTAATGGTGAGGAACTGGACATAAGTCCAGGATGCCGTCAGATATACCCCTGATGCATCTGCACTCTGCCCAACCCCAGTGGTAGAACAGGGAGGGAAAGTAGTGGCATTTCTGCATTAGTAGGAGGCAGGTAAATTCAGGCCTGGGAAGGAAGCTTAGGTGGAAGACCTGTCTCCACCCCCACCTAGAGCAAGTAGGGACACTTCCAGTAGAAAGATGGTGCTGGTCACTGCCTTTTTCTCTTTTACAGATGGGAGCTAACAATTCCAGCCTCACTCCTTTGAACTGTATCCTGAAAAACTGGGATATATTTGATCCCCAGTGCTTAAGGAAGACACATCTGATCTTCCTATGAGAAATGGCCACAGCATCCACTGGAGGATGGTGAACACTGGCTGTTTGGAGGGTCTCTTAATTGTAATACTGTCTTTATGATTAAACAGGTTCTGTAGAAAAAGAGGTAGAAGTAGCATATGTGTTGTCTTTTTTCTCTCTGTGAGACATGCCAGATTTATGTCCTAAGGGTATAGATTTGGATATGAACCTTCAGCTCTCTTCCATCATCCTACTTTGACCCATACCCGGGGCTCCAAACTGAGCAAACTGAAAGTCAGGGAATCCCCCAGAAGGGGTTGTCTTGGTCTCAGTAGAAACCCAAACTGAGATTCAAACTGCACAAGTAGAGGTCCAAACAAACCCTGTCTCAGTACAACCTCAACTACTCTAGTTTCAATAGAAACTCAGACAATCGAAGTAAGAGAATCTCAGGCAGCACAAATTAAGGGTAAATACAAGATCAGAGGGAGGCAAAGCTGGAGGCAAAGAGATAAAGAAAAGCAGGTTTCTCCAATCTATGCCTGAGACCATATATGCTGAGCAGCCAGAGAGGTAGAGGGACACTGCACAGGCTATTGCCTCCTCATGAAACGCCTACTGGGAGAAATAACCAGTCTATGAGAGTTAATAAGCCCTTTTCTTATCAAAGAATGCAAAGAATCAGGGAGGATGTGGGAGATTATTTAGAGATTTATTTAATTATTTTCAATTTAGAGATAATTTAGATTACTAGATTATTTAGAGATTATTAGGTAATATATATGTTATCTAATATATATATTAGAGATTTTAAGGGTGTTACTTAGAAGTATGTGATGTATATCCTGGGACAAACCTAATTCCCAACTCAAAAACTCGAGTTTGGGGAAAGCTGTTGCCTATGGAGATGAATGGCTTGGTAATGAATCAGTAAGGAACAGGGAGGAAAAGATAGCCACCTTTGCCATGAGGAATCAGGAGGTCCCCACTACAGAACCAGGTTGGGACTCTAACATGGCTAAAGGACAATGGTATCAGAGTAATTTTGTCAGACATGTTCTAGAAGGACTCAGGCAAGCTCGTGCTAAGTCTTTAAACTATGTTGAATTGACAAACATAGAAAAGGAAACTCTCAGTTAATTCCTAGACTGAGAGAAGCCCTTTGTAAATTCCGTGAGATTGATCCTGAAAGTGAAGAGGGAAGAGTGATTATAAAAGATAGATTTCTCATTCAGTTGGCTCAAGATATCTGCCATAAACTACTAAAATATGTGTATGGACCAAATCAGTCTTTGGATAATCTGTTGCAACTGGGTTTAGTCTGTTATGGCAAGGGATATAAGGAAAAGAAAGGCAGAGAAAAACAAAGGAACAGGTGGAAGCCCTTATAATGGCTGTCAGAAGTGTTAAATAGCCTGAGAAAAATGACCAAAGTGGCCCAGGTGAGAGGGGATGGGCTTGCTATTACTGTGGAAATGAGGGGGACCTCAAATGGGATTGCCCTCAGGCATCTAAGCCACCCCTGCCTCCATGTTCAGCCTTCAAGGGACCACGTTATACAAGAGCCTGCCCCCAGAGGCATAGGTACCAGGGGTTGGACTCTCAAGACAATCAGGACTAAATGTACCTAGGGGTCCCTATACAAGCTTCCACTCTAGTTACACCCGAGGAATCCCAGGTATTAATAACTGTGGGGGTGGAGGCAATCCAATTGATTTCCTTTAAGACACTGGGGCAACTTACTCTGTTCTTACTTCAACTCCTGGCCCATTTTCTCCCTAATCCACTTCTATGATGAGACTGTCTGGACAAGCCAAATGCTATTATTTCAGTTGCCCTCTAAGCTGAAACTAGGACTCAGTTCTATTTTCACACGAGTTTCTGACTGTGCCAGGGTCTCCTTCATCCCTTTTGGGGAGAGATATACTGAACAAGGTCCATGCATCTGTTTTCATGAATATGGACTTCTACCTTTCTCTCCCATTAATTGTAAAATGTAAATCCTAGAGTGTGGACTGGTGGAAAAACTGTGGGTTGAGTACAAAATGCTATTCCTGTCATTTTTAAGCTTGAAGACTTGCATTTATTTTCACGTCAAAAAAAGTATCTACTGAAATCTGAGTTTAAGGAAGGGCTAAAACCCACCATTGAAAATTTAAAGAAGTGGGGGCTATTAATTCCTTGTAACAGTCCAGGCAACACTCCTACTTTGAGTGTAAAGAAGTCAAATCATAAATGAGACTAGTTTAAGATTTATGAATAATAAGGCTGTAGTTCATTACACCCAGTGGTGCATAATCCTTATATATTGTTGTCTGAAATTCATGAACAAGCCAAATATTTTTTCAGTAATTGATTTAAAATATGTCTTCTATTCTATACCATTGGAGGAGGAAAGCCAATTTTTATTTGCATATGAAGACCCTACCCAGCCAGCTTCTCAGTTAACCTGGACAGTTTTGCCCCAGGAATTTCGTGACAGCCCTCACCTATTTTGGCAAAGTTTGTTGAGGGAATCTATAAAACTTTAATAGCTCTGAGGTAGTGTGGGACACAATATGTAGGTGATATTCTGTTCTATGCTGAGACAGAGAAAGCTTGCTCTCAGGCCTCAGACTTTCTAAACTTTCGCTGGTTGAGATTATAAGGCATCAAGGGAAAAGGCTCAGCTTTGTCACAATCTGTTAAATGTCTGGGCCTAATCATATCAGAAGAGACTAGGGCCATAGGCACCAAGAAAATTAAATATATACTAAATCATCCCCTACCTATGACTTTAAGACATTTGA
Source organism: Cervus canadensis (assembly GCF_019320065.1). NCBI lineage: Eukaryota > Metazoa > Chordata > Mammalia > Artiodactyla > Cervidae > Cervus > Cervus canadensis. The sequence goes on from NC_057420.1 coordinate 5,536,741, forward strand.
AAGGAATTTGGGGAATCACAAGCTACTGCCACATTTGATTCTAGATATTGGAAACTTACTCTGCCTTTATATAAACTTATAACTGAAACTCAGTAAGCCCAAACTGACAAGCTGGGCTTGTCTTTTAAGGCTCTTCAGACCGCTCTCCTGCAAGCTCCTACTCTGAGCTTGCCCACAGGGTCAGAATTTAATTTGTTTGTCACTGAAAGAAAAGGTAGGACCTTGGGAATTTTGACACAACCCCACGCCCCTGAGCCCCCAGCAACCTATAGAATACATGAGCAGATATTTTGACGTAGTGTCACATGGGTGGCCACAGTGTCAAAACAATAATTTCTGAAATTTCTTTATTAGCACCTGAAACTCTTAAACTTATTAAGGGGCAAATAGTATTGTACTGACTTCTTATAATGTGAGTGGAATCTTAAACTCTGAAGTTAATATTTAGGTGACAGACAGTCAGCTTCTCAAATATCAGCCATTGTTGTTAGAAGGACCAATAACTGAGCTATAAGTTTGTGGAAACTTAAATCCTGCCCCTTTCCTTCCTGAGAAGGAAAATGAAACACCTGATCATGATTGTTCACAATTTCTAACCTTAAACTGTGCTGTCCAGGAAGATATGATTGATGACCCGTTAGACAATCCTGACATGAAAATATTTACAGATGGTGGTTCTTTTGTTTGGGATGGGAATCATAAGTCATGTTATGCTATGGTGATGGCTGGACAGATTTTAGAAACAAAGTCTCTACCCCTGGGAATGAGTGTTAAGCTAGCAGAGCTTGTGGTTCTGACCTGAGCTCTAGAGTTAACAAAGAGCAATGAGTAAATATCTACACTGATTCTAAATATGCTTATTTGACTTTACATGTTTATGCTACAATATGGAAAGAATGTTTAAAACAGCAGCAGGATAACATATTAGGCATTTCAAAGAGATTGAGAGACTTTTACCTGCTTTATATTTTTCTAAAGAAGTAGATGTTATGCATTGCAAAGGGCACAGTAGGGATGGAGTAAAGTAGCTGAGAGTAATCAGCTTGCTGACTGCCAAGCCAAAAGAGCACAAGTCTATAAAACCCATTTACTGCAGACACCTTCGATCTGGACAGGTCCTGTTGAGCAGGAAAAATCCCAATATATTGAGGAAGAATTAGACAGATATGAGAAAAGTGGAGCAAAGACTACTGATATAGAATGGTTACAGTCTGAGCATGGACAGTTAATGTTTCCTGAAAATGCTCAATGGAAAATTCTTAAAGGCTTACAGCAGAATTTTCCTAAAGCCTTGGGGTTAGCTAACTATGTAACTCAACTTTCAGGTTTTCGATGGGGACATTACAGAAACTCAAGGGAGTTGCCTCTTGACCCAGCCACTGAGTCAAACAAGGCACTCTTTGAGCCAGGAACTGAGGTATTGATAAAAGCATTGGGATCTGGGTAGCAATCCCTCAAATCCTTTTGGGAAGGCCCTTACTGGGTTATTCTTTCTCATCTCAAATCTGTTAAAGTGCCAGGAATTGATTCATGTGTGCACCACTTTCCTGTGAAGAGGTGGCACTCTCACCATAACTGATGTTACTTTATGTCTTTATTCTCTATGCTCTTAAACTTTTTACTTTGCAGATGTGACTGATAATCCATGTGAGCCTACTTCTGCTGACTCCAAAAGTCCTGAGTCTGCCATTTGACCCTTAAGACAATGCCTTCTTGTGTTGGACTCACTCCTATGTTGTGTTCTACAATCAGTATAATTGCTGAGTCTGCAGAGAGCTCCCCTCTTTATCAGTAGAATTCTTCCCGTGGCTGGCATCTCCACTTCAGGGAAAGGACTGTCTCCAACTCTGTGAAAACCTTTACCAACAACAATCTTATGTAAAGTCACTTCTTAATATGATATTTTAACAGTCCTAAAATAGACTGGTGTAACACCTTGTACCTTAACTATGGACATAGTGTGACTTTTAACTTTGTTGATTGTCCTGTTTTTGCTGTTTCCTCCATAAATTTATCTGTAACTGTGTAGCTGGATTTGTTTCTAGCTGCATAAAGGCTTTTAAGTTACAAATGGTTGCTCAAACTCCTGCAAATATGGCAGTGAGAACAATGCCTCTTTCCCTAGGCAACATAATTCTCCTAAAAGAAAATGGAGAAATGTCTGTTTATCACTCATTATTAGAGAAATGCAAATCAAAACCACAATGAGGTACCATTACACACCAGTCAGGATGGCTGCTATCCAAAAGTCTACAAGCAATAAATGCTGGAGAGGCTGTGGAGAAAAGGGGACCCTCTTACACTGTTGGTGGGAATGCAAACTAGTACAGCCACTATGGAAAACAGTGTGGAGATTCCTTAAAAAACTGGAAATAGAACTGCCATATGACCCAGCAATCCCACTTCTGGCATACACACTGAGGAAACCAGATCTGAAAGAGACACATGCACCCCAATGTTCATCGCAGCACTGTTTATAATAGCCAGGACATGGAAGCAACCTAGATGCCCATCAGCAGATGAATGGATAAGGAAGCTGTGGTACATATACACCATGGAATATTACTCAGCCGTCAAAAAGAATTCATTTGAATCAGTCCTAATGAGATGGATGAAACTGGAGCCCATTATACAGAGTGAAGTAAGCCAGAAAGATAAAGAACATACAGCTATACTAACACATATATATGGAATTTAGAAAGATGTAACGATAACCCTATATGCAAAACAGAAAAGAGACACAGAAATACAGAACAGACTTTTGAACTCTGTGGGAGAAGGTGAGGGTGGGATGTTTCAAAAGAAAACAGCATGTATTACTATCTATGTGGAAACAGATCACCAGCCAGTGGGATGCATGAGACAAGTGCTCCGGCCTGGTCACTGGGAAGACCCAGAGGAAATCGGTGGAGAGGAGATGGAGGGATTGGGATGGGGAATAAGTGTAAATCTATGGCTGATTCATATCAATGTATGACAAAACCCACTGAAATGTTGTGAAGTAATTAGCCTCCAACCAATAAAAAAATTAAAAAAAAAAAAAAAAAAGAAAATGGAGAATGAGAGGGTAACAGACAGGGAGGCTAGGGTCACCCAAGCAGAGGAAGCAGACTGCAAGTGTCAGACGATTTTCCCTTCTCTATACTAAAGTAACTGTATGTTTCTTCCAAAATTCTGTGTTGCCATGATGATACCTGATTCCACTTGAGCTTAACTTTTCTCAAACCTTGAGCTAACCAATGCATTTTTCTTATGGAAATGTTTTTCTTAAGCTATGTTAATGAACTATGTATTTACCTTAGGCTGTCTTTCTTCAAGTTTGTTTCATCTAAGACTCAGAACAGATAATGGCTCAACAAATCTGTTTGTTTTACTAATGGAAATGTTCTCTGAAGCTATGTTAATGAAATTTTGTATTTGCTCAGAAACCTGCCTTTCTTCAAGGGTTATGCCAATTGTTTTATAGCCTGGGATGACTTGTGCCAGTGTTATCTCAAAATGCATGTAGTGGGTGAGGGAAGTGGTGCCACTCTCCGAGTTTTGAGACATTTCCTTTCTCTAATTAGCAGTTTGCTAATAGGTATATAACTTCTTGCTAAAAACTATCAACAGATCACTCTTTCTGCCCACTTCTGATGTCTATGTCAGAAACTTTCTATATCGCTTTTATATTTTAATGGAACTTTACTACACAAAAGCTCTAAATGATCAAGCCTCATCACTGTCTCTGTATCAAATTCTTATTTTCTGGAGGCCAAAAATCCTGGCATCTTTCACCACTCATAGCTACAACCTTTTGATGTGTTGGGACAATCCTCTAGAAGTCTAGGTCAGTATAAGTAGTAGTGTCAAGCATGCTCTAGGGTTTGGTATCTGTAATGGTGGGAACGGTGCTCTAGAGTTCCATCTCAGTATGTAGAGCAAGGGACTACTCTAGAACATGGGGTCAGTAGTAGCAGGATATGTGCTCCAGGCTGCAAGCTCAGTTGATAAAGCACAAGCCTGCTCTATAGAACTGTTCAATAATCATGAAACATCTGCGTTATAGTGCAAACTGTAGAAATGGGAAGCACCTAAGCTCTAACATGTGTTAATAATTTCCTAGTTTATGAACGTGTGTTTCATAGTGCAAGCTCAGTAGCTGAAATATATGAGCTCTAGAGTAGCTTTTCTGTATAGCATGGTGCATGTTGTAGAACAAAACCTCAGAAGTAGAGGAATGCATGCTCCTGAATGCAGATTCAGTAGTTGTGTCTGATGGCTCCAAGGATTGTGGTAAATATTGGCAGGCACTCAAGAATGCATGCTCAGTAACCTGGCAAACCTGCTTAAAACATGAGCTCAGTACTGGTGGGACAATTGCTCCAGGGTGAAAGCTCAGTAGTACAGTAGCTCTGGCATGCTTGCTTGAGAATGCAATTCAATAGTGTCAGAAATCATGCTCCAGTGTGCAATATTAGCAATTGCAGCAAATGTGCTTTAGATTTCAAATTACTGGTGGCAGGAAACATGCTCCAGAGTGCAAGCTCATTAACTGTGGTACATGGGCTCTCAAGTGCAGGCCCACACTGGTTTTTGCCCTCTAAAGCATGGGATCTCTGGTGTAAATGCTCTTGTTCTTGAGTGCAAACTGAATAGTTGTTCATGCCTGCCCTAGAGAGCAGTCTCTGATGTATCAGAATACATATTTTAGTTTGCAAACTCAGTAGATGTGCTACAGGCGCTCTAGAATGCAAAATTGGCAGTGGCAGGAGGTGCAGTCCAAGATGAACCTGTTTAAGGGCATCTTTGAAAGACAGGGTGGACTTTTAAAGGCAGGATGGGTGCTCTAGAATGAGGTATTAGTAGTATTTGACATCTGTCCCAGAAGACAGAAAAAGTCACTGGATCACACGAGTTCTATTGATCTTTATTTTTTTATTTATTTTTATTTTTTTTCCATTTATTTTTATTAGTTGGAGGCTATTTACTTTACAATATTTTAGCGGTTTTTGTCATACATTGACATGTAACAGCCATGGATTTACGTGTATTCCCCATCCCGATCCCCCCTCCTACCTCCCTTTCCACCCTATTCTTCTGGGTCTTCCCAGTGCACCAGGCCCGACCACTTGTCTCATGCCTCCAGTCTGGGCCACTTCTGGGCATACACACTGAGGAAACCAGATCTGAAAGAGACACGTGCACCCCAATGTTCATCTCAGCACTGTTTATAATAGCCCGGACATGGAAGCAACCTAGATACACACGAGTTCTAGAGTGCAGTCTCAGGAGTTGTGACATATAGGCCTGGCAGTGCAAGCTCATAGTTAAGTCACGCCTACTCTAGAGAGGAGGATGTACACTTGTGTTACATGTGTATTAGAGAATAACCTCAGTATTTTCAAAATTTGTATTCAGCAGTTGGAGCAGGTGTGTCTTAAAGATTTGTCTTAGGAGTGGCCAGATGCTTTCTCCAAAAAGCAAATCAGTAGTTATGGTTTTCCTGGCTAAGTATGCAGTCTCAGTAATGGTGAGGTGCCCGTTTCAGAGTGCAGAATGAGTACTGTAATGGCCTTTACCCCAGAGTCCAGTCTCAGTAGTTGCAGCAGTATTCAAGCTCAGCAGTTGCATGATGCTTACTATTGAAGGTGGGCTCTATCATGGTAGGACACGTGTTGAAGCTCAGTATTTGTGGGATGCCAACTCAAGTGCAGAGGGTTCCAGGAGGTCTTCAAAATGTCTGCTATAGTATACAATTTAGTAATGACGGGAAACATTCTCATCAGTATCATGTCCAGCATGTCAAATACAGAGTATGAGTTCATGCTTACAATGCACAGCAGTTGTCAATGTCTGCTTTAGAACACAAGTCTGTAATGGTGTGACAGTGGCTTTTGAGTGCATGCTTATTAGTTGTGGCAGGCTTGCTCTAGAATCCCGGCTCAGTATTGGCTTTTGGCTGGCAATATATTTCAAACAGTAGTTGAGGAATGCCTGCTCTGTAGAGTGGGCTCAATACTGGTGGAAGGTATGCTTCAGAGTACAAGCTTAGTAGTTGTAGGAAGAGTTCTCTATATAACAGGCATGTAATAGGGGGATATGTTCTCCAGAGTGCAAGATCAATAGTTAAGGCACACGTGCTGTGGAGTCCAAGCTGAATTGTGGCAGGTCATGCTACGGACATCCATTTCAGTAATTATTGCCTATATGCTCTGGAGTGCTGGATCAGTGTTTGTGGGATGCATGTTATAAGTAAAGTTAGTAGTTGCAACTTTGGTCCTCTAGAGTGAGAACTCAGTTGTGTTGGGCCACATGTTCCAGAGTATAAACTGAGTAATTGCAGTACACCTACTCCAGTACTCCCAACTCCTCTGAAGAGTGCAGTCAGTAGTGAAATGATGCCTACTTTAGAGTGCAAGCTCAAAAATTGTGCCATGTATGCATACATACTCAATACGATAGGCTGAATAATGTACTTAGGTGTGTGTTCCAGAGTGCAACTTCAGTATTTCTTGTGCACCTGCCCTAAACCACAATCTCAATAGTGGCAGGGCACATTCTCCTGAGTGCAAGCTCAGTACTGAGGCACAGTTGCAGTGGAGGGGAGTATCAGTATTGATAGCACACATGCTTTACAAGGTAATCTCTGCAGTTGCAAGGTGCAAGCTCTAGAGTGTGAAGTCAATAGTGAGATGAAATCTGTTCCAGAGTGAAAGCTCAGAGTTTGCAACACCTTTGCTCCATAACAGGGGCACAGTTTCATAGAAATACATGCTCCACTTGTACACTAAGTATTCAGAGACTTATATTAGAGCACAATCTGAATGGCAATGGGATTCATGTTCTTGAACACTTCTCAGAATTTGAGGACCACCTGCACTAGAGCATGGGGAGAGTTTTGCAGGATGCATGCCCCTGAGTTCAAGCTCAGTATTTGTGGCACACCTACTTTACGCATTAACCTGGTAGTTGAAAGGTACATGTTCATAGATGTGAGCTCAGTTGTTCTATGGCTTGTGCCCTAGATGAAAAGCTCAGTATTTGCAACACATATGCTCTAGAATAGGATCTCAATGGTGGCCAGTGGCAAGATCTATTACACAAGTTCAATAGCTCTGCAATACCTGTTGTGAGGTTATTATCCTCCAACTAATAAAAATAAATGAAGAAAAAAAAAAGAAAGAGGGCAAGCTCATGGATGCAGAATACAGGCTGTAAGAGTTCAAACATAGTGATAAGTGTGCCTTAGATATTATGCTGTACTTGCAGGCTGTGGGCTCTGATATAAGCTGAGTAGTGGTTCATGTGCTCTAGAACCAAGGATATGAAGTGCTGGGATGCATCACCCTGAGCTAAAATTTACTAATGTGGTCAGGCCTAATATAGACTGATGGCATAGTAGTTGTGCACACATGAATTAAAGCTGTAGCTCAGTAGTCACAAACCATAGAATAATCTCAGCTGTGGTCTGATAGCTCTGAAGAAAACTCAGAAGTGGAAGAACTTGTATTCCAGACAGCAACACAGTGTTTGTAGCACACATGTTATAAAACAAAGGCTCAATAGTACTGGGACACTTACTCCAGAGTGCAAACTCTTTAATTGGGGCATGCCTTTGAGAGAGTCAACTCCTAGGCAGGTTGATAAGAAGTCTAGGGGTCTTCATGGAGAGAGGGGTTTGGAATTCTCAAGGAGGAAGAAAGAGCAAACTTTTTTTCCCTCTCTACATTTCTTAGTATTATATAACAATAATGTATTCTACTTGAGGACAGTCTCTGAAAAAACCTCCTGGCTAATTCTGTTATCTCAAAATGTAAATCATGGGAGTAGGTCTGGTGAGGTCTTTACAACCTCTAGACATTCTTTTGATTCACTATAGTAACTAATTTGAGAGTATATAATTCCAGTGCTAAGATTAGCAAGGGGGTACTCTTTCTACCCCCTTCTGATGTCTATGTCAGAAGCTTTCTCTATCTCCTTTATACTTTAATAAAACTTTATGACACAAAAGCTCTGAGTAATCCAGCCTCGTCTCTGGCCCCAGATTGAATTCTTCTCCTCCAGAGGCCAAGAACCCCGACATTTTTGCATGATTCAGCAACAACCTTTCACCTTCTAGATCACAGGGCTAGTAGTGGTAAAACATGACCCTTGAATGTGGATTCCACAGTAGTATAATATCTATCAGACCCTGAGCCAGGTAGTCTGGGCACAAAAACACTGGAGTTCAATCTCTCTAGTTGCAGCAAGCATACTTAGGGCACAGGCTTAGGAGTGGTAGGATGCATCGCATAGAACAGGCCTCCGTTAAAGCAAAGTAATGTTACAGACAGCAAGCTCAGTAGTTGCCACATGCCTGGCCTATAGTAGGATTCCATAGTTCCTCCACATGTGCATTTGAAAACCACCTCAGGAGTCAAGGATTCATACCCTAGAATTCAAACTAAGCAGTTGAGGAATTCAGGCTTAAGCATGTGGATATATGAGTACATATATTTTATTGTGTACTCTTAGTGGAAACTTCTGAAAGAGATGGGAATACCAGACCACCTGACCTGCCTCTTGAGAAACCAGTATGTAGGTAAGAAAGCAACAGTTAGAACTGGACATGGGAAAACAGACTGGTTCCAAATAGGAAAAGGAGTATGTCAAGGCTGTATATTGTCATCCTGCTTATTTAACTTATATGCAGAGTACACCATGAGAAACGCTGGGCTGGAGGAAGCACAAGCTGGAATCAAGATTGCTGGGAGACATATCGATAACACCAGATATGCAGATGACACCACCCTTATGGCAGAAAGTGAAGAGGAACTAAAAAGCCTCTTGATGAAAGTGAAAGAGGAGAGTGAAAAATTTGGCTTAAAGCTCACCATTCAGAAAACTAAGATCATGGCATCCGGTCCCATCAATTCATGGGAAATAGATGAGGAAACAGTGGAAATAGATGAGGAAACAGTGGAAAGAGTGGCTGACTTTATTTTCCAGGGCTCCAAACTCACTGCAGATGGTGATTGTAGCCATGAAATTAAAAGATGCTTACTCCTTAGAGGGAAATTTATGACCAACCTAGACAGCATATTAAAAAGCAGACACATTACTTTGCCAACAAAGGTCAATCTAGCCAAGGCCATGGTTTTTCCAGTGGTCATGTATGGATGTGAGATTTGTACTATAGAGAAAGCTGTGTGCTGAAAAATTGATACTTTTTAACTGTGGTATTGGAGAAGACTCTTGAGTGTATGTTGGACTGCAAGGAGATCCAACCAGTCATCATGGGGGAGATCAGTCCTGGGTGTTCATTGGAAAGACTAATGTTGAAGCTGAAACTCCAATACTTTGGCCACCTGATGGGAAGAGCTGACTCATTTGGAAAGACCCTGATGCTGGGAAAGATTGAGGGCAGGAGGAGAAGGGGATGACAGAGAGTGAGATGGTTGGATGGTATCACCGACTCCAAGGACATAGATTTGGGTGGACTCTGGGAGTTGGTGACGGACAAGGAGGCCTGGCATGCTGTGGTTCATGGGGTCGCAAAGAGTTGGACACGACTGAGTGACTGAACTGAACTGAACTCAGTAGTTATGGACTGACTGCTCTAAAGTATGTGCCTAGTGGGTTAGGATATGTATTCCAGAGTGCAAGCATAGGGGTTGCACCATGTATTCTCTAATAAATGATCACTCACTAATGGTGAGACACTTGGTACAGATTGTAAACTCAGAAGTTGGGACACATCGATTTTGGAATAAGGGTTCAGTACTTGCATGGGCTGAATAAAGTGTAGGCTTCAAACTGGCAAGATGTGTATTCCATATTGCAAACTCAGTGTTGAGGCTCCACATGTATAGAGCATGGTCTTGGAAGTGACAGAACATGTGTTGTAGAATATGTGGTCAGTAGTTCCAGAAGGTAAGCTGTAAAACTTTGACTCAGTAGAGTCAATAGGCTCACTCTAGATTACATAGTCAATACATCTAACATGTCTGCTCTAGAAAACAGGCTCAGTTGTGACAAGACCTGTTTTGTAGAATCTAGACACAGTTCTATTGGGATATATGCTCTAGGGGACAAGGTCATAAGTTTCAACAAGCATGCTTGAGTATGGCATCTGTAATGGAGAAAAGGGTGTTCAAGAGTGAAATCTAAGTGTGACAAGTGCCTGCTCTAGGACGTGGGGCTTGTAGTAGCAGGATATGTGCTCCAGATTGTAATTTCAGTTCTTGAAACACATCTGCTTTAGGAAGTAATCTCAGTAGTCATGAAGCACATGCCCCAGAGTAAGCTGAATAGCTACAACACACCAGAATTAGATTCTTGTTAGTAGTTTCACAGTTCATGCACTCATCCTCCAGAGTGCAAGCTCATTAACTGTATTATACAAGCTTTAGCATGCAGGCCCATATGAAAAACTGCATTTTCTAAAAATACAGGTTCATTGGTGGACACACATTTGTCCTTGAGGGCAAATTAAGTTATTGTTAAAGCCTACTGTAGAGAGTAGTCTCTTGTTTCAGGACCCATACTCCAGTGAGCAAGCTCAGTAGTTTTGGCATGGGCATTCTAGAATTCAGTCTCAGTAGTGGCAGGACATATGTCCCACAGGGCAGTCAGTTCATGGAGCATTCCTACTCTAGGCTGTGGGGTTTTAATTGCATATTATGTGCTATAGAATGAGAGATCGGTAGAGGTAGGACATGTTCTAGAGTGCAAAGGAAATTTTGGGCCACAAGAGCTCTAGAGTGCAGTCTTGGTAGTAGAAGATTCATGACAGTGTTAGCTCTGTAGTTGAGGGATATCTACTCTAGAGCTGAGAATGAGTAGTTGTGGTAAGTATGCACTAGAGTATGGCCTCATTAATGGCAAGGTGTGTATTCTATAGCTCAAACTCAGTAGTTAAAGCAGATGTGCTCTACAACCTTGGTCCAGGAGTGGCTGGATGCTTTCTCCAGAGTACATGATTAGTAGTTCTAGATTATAGTTCTATATTCTAGTTCTAGAGCACCATAATCAGTGCTCTAGATTGAGGGCTTAGTAATGGCAAGATGCACATTGTATAATGCAGATACAGTACTGTCACAGCCTTTACTCCAGACAAAAAACAGGTAGTTGCAGCAAGGGCTCTAAGAGTACACACCCAGTACTTGTAGAACTCATACTATAGAAGGTGGGCCCAGCTGTTGTTGTATACATGTTTCAGAATGCAAACTCAGTAGTTGTGGAATGCCTACTTGAGAGCACAATCCAGGATGTCATCATTATGCACTGGAACACAAACCAGTAGTGACTGAAGCATGCACCTGAGTGTAACTAATTATTTCTGGCATGTAGGTGCCAGGATGTGGGTTTGTTAGTGGCAGGAACACACTAAAGACTGGAGCCATAGGAGTTATTAATGGGTGTGCTTGAACACCAGTCAGTGGCAGTGGGATAGGAGCTCCAGAGTGCTCATTAATTAGTTGGTACAGTCCTGCTCTAGAATGCAGGCTTATTGTGGCTGTTCGTGTGCATTATGTTGCAGTCTCAATAGTTGCAGAATGCCTGCTTAACAGAGTAGTCTCAGTAGTGATGTAATGCATCTCCAGAGTGCACACTTAGTAGTTGTGGAAGTGTTCTTGATATAACTGTAGTAGTTGGATGTGTGCTACAGAATTCAAGATCAGTGCTTATGGTACACTTTTTCTGGAGTGAAGCCTCAAAAGTGTCATTGTGCATGCTATAGAAGTCGACCTCACAGTGGCAATCTTTGTGCTCCAGAGTGCAAACTCACTAACTATGGAACCCAGGCTTCAGAACCAAGGCTCAGTAGTGATGAGAGGTGTGTGCTAGAGCTCAAGATCAGTAGTTATGACTTGTGTGGTCTATAGTGCAGGCTCAGGTTTGGTAAGACATGTGCTTCAGAAAACCACCTCAGTAGTGTGCTTAATGTTCTTGAGTGGGGAATCAGTGTTCATGGGATTTCTTCTGCAGAGGGCTAGTTAGTAATGTGTCTCTTTTTCACTAGTGTGAGAGCTCAGTAATGGAAAGCCACATTTTCCAGATTCTAAAATCAGTAGTTGCAATACACCTATTTTAGAATGTGGGGTCATCAGTGGCATTTTTCCTGTTCCAGAGTACAAGCTCATAATTTGTGTCATGGTTTCTCAACAGCACAGGTTCTGTAGTGCAGATATTGTGTATTCTAGACTGCAAAATCAATACTTCAGGAGCACCATAACTAAAGTTAAACCTCAGTAGTGGTGAGACAAGTCCTCCTGAGTGGAACTCAGTAGCTGTGGCACAGCTGCACTGGAGTGTGATATCAACAATGATGGCATGAGTACTTCAGAATTCAAGGTCTGTAGTTGCACAATGTAGCTCTAGTATGAGGAGACAGTAGTGGCATGATGCATACTCCAGAGCACAAACTCAGTGTTTGGATCATGGGTGCTCTTTATCATGAGTGCACTATTGTTGTTGTGCACATTCCAGCGTGAAAGAAACATACATGCTCTAAAATCAGAGTTCAGTAGTAGCAGGAAGCAACTTCTATGCCGTAAGTTCAATAACCCTTCCATGCCTGTGTAGAGGGCAGATCACAGGCTCAAGTTCAAACTTATTAGTGAAAATTATTGTTTAGATATCATACAGATGTTGAAGTACAACTTTTCTAATAGACGATGATTCACTAAAGACCAGTCACTTGCTCCAGACTGCTAGCTCAGAAGTGGAGAAACATCAACTCAAGACTAAGAGTTCAGTAGTTGTGGAAAAAAGTTAAATAGAGCAGGAGTTTTATTAAGGGTTAAATAAAGCAGGACTTAATTGTGGCAAGACACATGCTCTACAGAGCCATCTCAGTAATTGTGACCTAAGTGCTCTGGAGTGAAGTTCACTTTTTGTGGAATCATGCTGATGGATTTAAGTTAGTAGTTTCAACTTTGGGGAACAAGAATTAGAGTTCATTAGTGGTGAGCCACATGTTTCAGACTGTAAACTGGGTAATTACAGTACACATGCTCTATTCTATGAGATCAGTAGTGACATCAGGCCTACTCGAGAGTGCAAGCTCAGAAAGTGTGTCATGTTTACTAAACAGTAGAGGCTTATTAGTGAAGGTCTTTGTGTTCCATAGTGCAAGCTCAATTTTTCTGGTACATCTGATCTAAAACAAAATCTCAATGGTGACAGAGCATGTGCTTCTGAGTGCAAGTTCAGTAGTTGCAGCACAGTTGCACTAGAGCATAGTATCAGTACCGAAGGCGTGGATGCTGCAAGAATGGAAACTCTATAGTTGCTTTATGTCAGCTCTAGTGTGTGAAGTCAACGGTAGCATAATGACTTTTCCAGAATATAAGCTCAGAATCTGCAGCAGGGGTGCTCCATTCTATGGACATAGTATTTCGGTTATGACCCACTGCAGAAAGTGAAGGAAGCCCATTTAGAGTATGAGCCTAGTGGTAATGGGTTGCATGTTCTTGAGTGCTGCTTAGAATTTGCACACTATATGCCCAGAGCATAGACATAGTGGCAGCAGGATGCATGCTCCTGAGTTCAATCTCAGTAATTGTGGCACACCTACTTTGAGGCACATGCCTGATAGTGGCAGAATGCATGTTTAATATTTGGGCTCAGTAGTTTGAAGTCATGTGCCCTGGGAGGAAAAACTCAGCGGCTGTAGCACACATGCTCTGAAATAAGAGCTCAGGAGTGGTAAGAGGCAAACTCTATAGTTTAAGTTCAGTAGCTCTGCCTTGCCTGTTCCAGAGTTCAAGTTCAAGGTGGCAGAAAGTTGGCTGCACAATACAAGATTATAAGTGACTTTTGTGCTTAAGTCATATGCTGTAGTGACAGAATATTTGCTTTAGAATGTAAGCTTAGTAGTGCCATGTGTGCCTTAGAGTCTAGGATGAGTAGTGATTATGTTTCACCCAGAGTGCAAACTCACTAGTGGGGTCATTGGTCACTACTGTAGAACTGGGTCTCAGTAGTTGTGACACATGTGACCTAGAGCATCATCTCAGCAGATACAAGACCTACATTCCAAAGAATAATCTCAGTAGTTGTGCCATATACTTAGTAGTGGTATGACTTATAGTCCAGAGAGCAAGCAAAGTAGTTGCAGCACATATGCTACGTGCAAGCTCTTTAGTTGTTGCATGTCTTCTCCAGAGCACATGCTCAGTACTGATGGAATATGACACTTGAATGTGAACTAAGCAGTGCTAAGATGGAGTCCTTAGGCCTGGGCCTGGTAGTCTCAGCACAATTGCCCTGGAATTCAATCTCACTAGGCGTAACACACATGCTTATAGCACAGGTTGAGAAGTGCAGGATTCATGGCTCAGAACTTTGGTCATTATGCCTGATACATCCTCCAGAGAAGAACCTCAGTAGTTGTAGTATGAGCACTCTAGTGTAGGGTTACAGCGGTTCCTCAACATATGCTTCTCAAAATCAGCTTAATATGGCCAGGATTAATCGCTAGAAGTAAATGAAGTGATTAGGAAATGCAGACTCAAATATGTGTATATTTTATTGGCAAAACATGCACTTTATTGTGTACTCAGTAGTTGCAGTTTGAATGCTCTAAAGCATCAAGATATCTTTTCCCAGAGTTCAAGCACAGAGGAGCAGTATGCATGCTCTAACAAAATGATGGCTCAGTAATGGAGGGACACTTGCCCAGACTGCAAGTTCAGAAATGGTGACACAATGAATTAAGATAAAGGGTTCAGTTGTGGTAAGGGTTACATACAGCATGGACTTGATATTGGAAAGGCATGTATTCCATACTGTAAGTTCAGTAGACAAGGCAAAACTGCTGTAGAGAATGGTCTCAGTAGTGACAGAACATGTATTCCATAGTGTGAGGTCAGGAGCCAGTATGCCATAAAATTTTGTCTCAATAAAAGTAGGAGCTTGTTCTAGAGTGGATGCTCTAGAGCTATGTCGAGGAACTGTTGTTGTGTTAATCCTATTCTAGAATGCAGGCTCAGCAGTGGCATGATGTTTCTTCTAGAACCCTGTATTGTCAGGACAAAAGGCCCAGAGTTCAAGATCAACAGTTGCAGCAAGCATACTCTAGTGTGTGGTATCTATAGTGATGGGAAGCGTGCTCCAGAGCACAATCTCAATATCTGTGGCAAGGGCCTGCTCTAGAATGTGGGATAAGTAGTAGCAGAACATCTGTTTCATAATGAAGGCTCAGTTCTTGAAGCACACCTGCTCTCAAGAATAAATTCAGTAGTCACAGGACTCATGTTCCAGTGCACAAGCTTTATAGTTGTGGCACACATGAGCTAGAATGTATGTTTGCAGTTTCATAGCTTATGAACTTATGCCTCAGAGTGCAAGCTCAGCAGTTGTGGCATGCCTTCTCAAGCAGGGGGTCATTAGTGGAAGATACAAACTCCCGAGGTGCAAACACAGTAGCGGTAGCCCATATACTCTGGACCACAGGCTCATTGGTGGCAGGCCATGTGTTCTAGAGTACAGGTTCAGAATTTTCGTATGGGTGCTCAGTAGCATGGACTCAGTATTTCAGAGACCCAAACTCTGAGTGCAAGCTTAATAGCAATGCTATGTATGTTCTAAAGTGTGCTTCTGGTAGTGAAGATACTCATAGTCCATGTGCTGCTCAGTGTTTGTGAAATGTCTGATCTACAGTGCAGGATCAGTAGTGGCAGGACGCCTGCTCAGGAATGCAGGCAAAGTTATTTGGGGACATGTGCTCTACAGTTCAGGCTTAGGCTCAGTAGTTTCAACACATGTGCCCTAGGGTGGTAACTCAATAATGGTGAGAGTCAGGTTGTATACTGCAAATTCTATGCTATCACATTCCTGCTCTGGAGCACAGGCTTAAGTCTAGGAATGCATGCTCCAGGGAGCAAGTTTAGTAACTGTGGAAACATACACCAGATCACATACAAGTAGTACAAAATGTGTGCTGAACATACACCAGATCACACAGTAGTAGCTACAGAATGCCTGTTACAGGAGCATTTGTAGTACTTTGGGTAATTTGCTTATAGCTAGACTCAGTAGTTTGGGACGCTTACTAAAGAGTTGATGTGTCTGTCATACAGTCATGTTTTAGTCTTTGCAAACCCATTGGCTGTTTCCCACCATGCTCTTCTGTCCATGGAATTCTCCAAGTTAGCATAATGGAGTAGGCAGCCATTCCCTTCTCCAGATGATCTCCCTGACTCAGGTTTCTCACCCTGGTATGTTGCATTTCAGGCAGATTCATTACTGTCTGCACCACCAGGGAAGCCCAAAAAAGCATTCGTTTTTGTTGTGTGCATAAGACACCTCAGTCATATCTGACTCATTGCAACTCTTTGGACTGTAGCCCACCAGGCTATTCTGTCCATGAGATTCTCCAGGAAAGAATACTGGAGTAGGTTGTGATGGCCTTTTCTAGAGGACCACTACCACCCAGAAATACAAACATTCATCTTCTATGCCTCCTGCATTTCAAGCAACTACTGTACCTACTGAGTCATGAAAAAAGCCCATAAAAAGTGTGCTCAGTAGTGGTGGGACAAGTGCTACAGATGACAGGCTCAGGAACTGTGACATGAATACTTGAGAGAGGGTCTCAGAGTGCCTTGACCCTTGCTGTGGATCACAAGCACAGTAATGGTGGGAACCAGCTCCTGAGTGTTAACTTGTAGTTTTTTCAGGTGAAATCCAGATTGTGGGCTCGTTACTGGCAAGATGTGTGCTCAAAAATGCAAGCTCAGTAGTTGGGAATGAATTCACCAGGACATGAGATCAAGACAGAAGTTCAAGCGTGCATGCTCTTTACTTTCAGCATACATGCTCTAGAATGCTGGCACTGTAGTGGCAGCTAGTGGTCCCCTCTGGGAAAGTTAAGTAGCTTTTGAATATCTCCTCTAGAGTGTGGGATAATAAGAGACAGAACCCATGCTTCAGAGTGTAAGATCAGTAGATACAATATGTAAGCTCTAGAGTGGCTTCTCAGTAGTGCTATGGCGCATTATGTAGAACACAAGCTCTGTAGTGGCATATACATGCTCTCAAGTGCAAGTCTAGTTTTGCATGCTATAGGGGTTGGGGTTAGTGTTGGCAGGGTGCTTCAGAATGCAAGCTCAGCTGTGTGGCAAGCCTACTCAAATGCACAAGCTCAGGGATAGAGGGAAGATTTTTGTAGTGTGCAAACTCAGTAGTTATGGCAGGCCTGCTCTGTCACATGTGCTCAGTATTAACAGAAGTGGACATTAGAATGTGCAACCTAGTGATGTGATATGTTTGTTGAATGGGGCTCAGTAAATATGTTACATTTGATCAGATTATAAATTCACTAACTGTGGAAAACATGCTTATGGTGCTGGCTCATTATTTGCAAGAAACCTGATCTGTATGTAAGTTTAGTAGTGGCAGCACATATGTCCTACAGGAGCAATGCCATAATTTTGGGATTCATTCAGCAGAGTAGATGCTCAGTAGTTGCAGCAAAAGTGCTTCAGAAGGCAAGCTCAAAAGTTGTGCCTCTAGTGTGTAAAAGCATGGATTCAATATTTCAGGGGCATGAACTCAATAGTACAAACTCAATAGTTGTGATATACCTGATTTTGGGCTCGTCTCACTAGTAAAAGAAAGCGTGCATCAGATACTGCTCAATATTTGTGGAACTCGTACTCTAGAGCATAGACTTAGTAGTGACATAATATGTAGTCCTGAGTGCAGGTTCAGTATTTTGCCATGCCTACTTGAGAGTATCAGTAGAGTAGAGGTTAGACATGTGCTCTGGAAGTTGGGGTCGGTAGAATTGCATATATGCCCTGGAATGAAAGCTCAGTAGTTGCAACACATGATCTCTAGAAGGCATGCTCAGTAGAGGTGAGCTGAGTACTTCAGAGTGCAAGCTCAGTAGCTGTCACATCCCTGCTGTCCAGCATTGGCTAATAGTGTTTGAATGCATGCTATAAAGCCTAGGATCAGTAATGATAGAAACCATGCTCCAGGGAGAAACCTCAGGAGTGCCATCGTCACTCCTGCTGGAGAACTGACTCTCAGTAAGTGCCATGGTTAATGCTTATATTTGCTAGCTCAGTAATGATAAGATGAATGCTCTAGAGTACAAGATTAGTAGTTGTGGCACACAAACTCTTGAGTGTGGGTTTATTAGTGACAGGATGTGTGTTTCAGAGTGCAAATTCAATAGGTACTCATTCTCCTGCTCTAGAAATGTCATTAGTAGTGTGAACACATGTGATCCAGAGTGCAGGTTTAGTACTTGTGGCATGCCTTCTCTAGAGTATGTGCTCAGTAGTGGATGGACACCAAGTTCAGAGTGCAAACTCAGTATTTCCTGCAGATTCAGTAGTAGTGCATGCTGGCTCTAGAGATCTGGGTCAGCATTGGCATGACTCTCCAGAATGCAAGTGTAGTATTTGTGCCAAACCTTAAAAGCACTAACACAGTGCTGGTCAGATGGCAAAGTCAAATGGGCCTTAGGAAGCATCACTATGAAAAAAGCTAGTGGAGGTGATAGAATACCAGTTGAGCTATTTCAAATTCTAAAAGATGATTCAGTGAAAGTGTTGCACTCAATATGCCAGCAAATTTGAAAAACTCAGCAGTGGTCAAAGGACTGGAATGTCAGTTTTCATTCCAATTCAAAAGGAAGCCAATGCCAAAGAATGCTCAAACTACTACACAACTGTACTAATCTCACACACTAGTAAAGTCATGCTCAAAATTCTCCAAGTCATACTTCAAAAGTACATGAACCATGAACTTCCAGATATTCAAACTGGTTTTAGAAAAGGCAGAGGAATCAGAGATCAAATTTCCATCATCCACTGGATCATTGAAAAAGTGAGAGTTCCAGAAAAACATCTACTTCTGCTTTATTTACTACGTTGAAGCTTTTGTGTGGACCACAACAAACAGCGGAAAATTCTGAAAGAGATGGGAAAACCAGACCACCTGACCTACCCTTTGAGAAACCTGTATGCAGGTCAGGAAGCAACAGTTAGAACTAGACATGGAACAACAGATTGGTTCTAGATAATGAAAGGAGTACATCAAGGCCGTATATTGTCACCCTGCTTATTTAACTTACATGCAGAGTACATCATGAGCAGAGCTGGACTGGAGGAAGCACAAGCTGGAATCAAGGTGGCTGGGAAAAATATCAATAAAGTCAGATATGCAGATGTCACTACCCTTATGACCAAAAGTAAAAAAGAACTAAAAACAACTCTTGATGAAAGTGAAAGAGGACAGTGAAAAAAATGGCTTAAAGGTGAACATTCAGAAAACTAAGATCATGGCATCTGGTTCCATCACTTCATGGCAAATAGATGGGGAAACAGTGGCAGAGTGTATTTTGGGGGGCTCCAAAATCACTGCTGGTGGGGACTACAGCCATGAAATTAAAAGATGCCTACTCCTTGGAAGAAAAGTTATGACCAACCTAGACAGCATATTAAAAAGCAGAGACAACAAAGGTTTGTTTAGTCAAAGCTATGGTTTTTCTAGTAGTCATATATGGATGTGAGAGTTGGACTACAAAGAAAGTTGAATGCCAAAGAATTGATCCTTTTGAACTGTGGTGCTGGAGACTCTTGAGAGTCCCTTGGACTGCAAGGAGATCCAACCAGTCCATCCCAAAGGCAATCAGTCCTGAGTATTCATTGGAAGGACTGGTGCTGAAGCTGAAACTCCAATACTTTAGCCATCTGATGGGAAGAGCTGACTCATTTGAAAAGGCCCTGATGCTGGGAAAGATTGAAGGCAGGAGAAGAAGGGGCCAATAGAGGATGAGATTGTTGGATAACATCACCAACTCAATGGGCATTAGATTGAGTAAAGTCCAGGAGTTTGTGATGGACACAGATACCTAATATGCTGCAATCCCTGGGGTCACAGAGAGTTGAACATGACTGAGTGACTGAACTGCACTGATCTGTACAGAAACTCAGGAGTGGTGGCACATGTGTTCTAAAGCACAGGTTCTGTAGTTTTGGCACACTTTTAGTAGAGTGCAAGCTCATTAATATTAGAATACTTGCTTCAGTGTGCAAGGTCATAAGTTGCAGCACTAGTGTTCTAAATCATGGATTCAGTATTTCATAGGCATATACTCTATAGTGCAACCTCAGGAGTTTCATATACTTGTTTTAGAGCTGGTCCTACTAGTGAAAGGAAGCATACAGCAGATGCTTCTCTGTATTTTTGAAAGTTATAACCTATAGCCCAGGCTTAGTAATTGTGAGGTGTATATTTCTGACTGCAGGTTCAGTAGTTGTGGCTGGCCAACTTTGGAGCATCAAACAAATAGATATGAGCTTGGAAAAATGGGCTCAAAAGAATTCCTTCTTTGCCTTGGAAAGCAGGGTCAGTGCTTTTGGCATACATTCCCTAGAAACAAGCTCAGTAGATGTGGGGCCAGTTCTTCAGAGTGCAATCTTGGTAGTTGTGCCACTCCTGGTCTGGAATGTGGGCTAGGAATGGTTGCATATTTGGGTAGAACATGTGACCAATAGTGGTGAGACACATGCTGCAGAGAGAGTGAAAGCTCAGTAGTGACATCATCCTGCTTGGGCTGAGTCTCTGTGGTGCTAGAATGCATGCTCATAAACACAAGCTTACTAGTGACAGGATGCGTGACCTACAGTGCAAGCTTAGTAGTTGTGGCAAATAAGCTGTAGAGTGGGGATTGTTTAGTGGGAGGGCATATGTTCCAGAGTGAAGTTCAGTAACTACCATTGCTTGCTTTTGAACATGGTGTCAGTAATGCAAACAGTGTGATCCAGAGTGCATATTCAGTACTTGTGACTCTCTGGCTCTAGAGTAGTTGCTCAATAATGGTGGGAGACAGGCTCCAAAGTATAAGATCATTATTTCCCACAGGCCTTCTCTATAATATGAGCTCAGCTGTGGCTCCAGTGTTTTAGTACTCAAGTTCTAATAGTAGCACATTTGCCCTATAGTTCAGGCTCAGGAGTGGTGGAACACAACTCTAGATATAGACTAAGTAGTGGCAAGATACAGTTCTACACTTGTGGGCCATGTATTCCTTTGTGAAAGCTCAGTAGATGTGACAAACAATTTTTTAAAGGTTTGGGCTTATTAGT
Organism: Cervus canadensis; assembly: GCF_019320065.1. Classification (NCBI taxonomy): domain Eukaryota; kingdom Metazoa; phylum Chordata; class Mammalia; order Artiodactyla; family Cervidae; genus Cervus; species Cervus canadensis. The sequence continues at coordinate 5,557,815 of NC_057420.1, forward strand.
GCCTGGATACATGCGCTAGAATGGGGTAACCATAGTGGCAGTATACATACTGCAGATTGTAAGCTCAGTTGTGGCAGCTCATCTACTCCATAGCATGGTTTAAGAACATGCATGCTTTGGAGAGCAGGCTTAGTAGAGGGGGAAAAAGGGCTATAAAACATGGTCTCACTAGTATTTGGAAGCATTCTCCAGCATCAAATCTCATTAGTTGTGACTTGACCATAAAGAGCATAGAATCAGTCATTGCCTCATGGTACCAGAATTTAAGTTCAGCTTTTGCAAAATATGAACCTAGAATATGGGCTCAAAAGTGACAGGACAATTTTTTCAGAGTGCATCATCAATAGTTGAGGCAGGCTTACACTGGAATTCAGCTTCTGGAATCACATGAGTCAGGCAGAGTATGGAAAATTTAGTAGCTGTGGGACACATGCTTGAGAGTGCCCCTCAATCGTGTCAGAAAGTGTTCTCCTAGTCACTACAGCAGATTTCAAATTAGTGAAAGGACACAAGCTCATTCATTGTGGATGTGTGCTTTAGAGTGCAAGCCCAGATGGGAGGTTACATCCTGTAAAACATGGGCTTATTTGTGGAAAGGCACTTTCTCCTGAGTGCAAATGGAGTAGTTGTGCATACCTTCTCCAGAAAGAAGGACCCACACTCCAATTTCCAAGCTCAGTAATTGTGGTACTGGTGTTTTATAATGAAGCCTCAATAGTGGCGGCATCTACGTGCAACAGTGGACACTCCATTCATGGGGCATCCTGCTCTAGAGTGTTGAGTTTTAGTGGCAAGATGTGTGCTCTAAAATGAGGAATCAGTGGTGGGCATGTGTTCGAGTGCAAAGGAATTCGTGAGCCACATGAGCTGTAGAGTACAGTGTCACTAGTGGTGAGATGAATTAATGAAGCGTCAGCTCTGTAGTGGAGACATGCATGCAACAGAGATGAGTATGAGTAGTTGTAGCACGTGTATACTAGAGCATGGGCTCATTAGTGGAAAGATGTGGATATCATACTGCAAGCTGAATATTTGGAGCACACATACCTGAAACATAGGCTGAGGAGTAGCCAGATGGTTTTTACAGAGTGTAAGATCAGAGGGAATGGCTCTCCTCCCTCAGATCATGGGCTCAGTAAATGCAGGATGAATGTTCTAGGTTGGGGACTCAGTAACATCATGGTCATTTCTCCACAATCCAAACATATAGTTCTTAGAGCATCAGTTTAGTAGTTACAGGATGCATAATCTAAAATGTGGTCTCAGTGGTGGGACATATATCTTAGACTTCAAGGTCAATAGTTGTGGAATGCCAACTCAAGAGCAGTGTCCCAGAGGTCTTCAATGTATGTATGCTATGGAACACAACTCAGTAGTGGCCAGAAGCATGCTCTGAGTGAAAGCTTATTTCTAAAATGTAGTTTCCAGAGTGTGGGCTTGCTAGTTGCAGGAACACACCCAAAAGTGAAAGACTTGAGTTATTAATGGAACATCAGTCAGAAGTGACTAGACAGGAGCTCCAGTGTGCCATCTTATTGGTTGTAGCAGGCGAGTTCTAGAATTAAGCCTCAGTACTGGCTGCTGGTGAAATTTAAATTGCAATCTCAATAGTTAAGGAATGTCTGCTCTAAAGTGTCGGTTCAACAATGGTGGAATGCATGCTCCAGAATGCAAGATTACTAGTTGCAAAAGGTAGTAGGCAGGTTGGATATTTGCTTCAGAGCTCAAGATCAGTAGTTATGGCCTCAATAACAAGTTGAGGCCTTGCAGTGTGGCCTCAATAATGCCAGGGGGCAAGCTATACAACTCGAGCTCAATATCCCAATGTGTGTGCTTCAGAGTGCAAGGAAACCAGATGTGGAACTTGGGTTTCATTGCCCAGGTTCAGCAGTTGAGGAATGTGTGCTCCAGAGTTCAAGATCAGTAGCTACAGCATATGTGCTTTAGAGTACAGCCTCAGCTGTGGCAAAACACATGGTCCAGAGAGCCATCTCAGAAGTTGTGGGAACTTCTGGAGTTGGGGGTCAGAGTTTGTGGGATGCATGTTCCAGAATACAACTTAGTAGTGGTTCCCTGGTGCTGGTCAACAGTTGATACTGGTTCATACTGAAATTTAGGCTCTGTAGTCATCTGTGGCGGGCAGTATATTGCAAGTTTAGTAGCTGTGGCGTACCTGTCTGAGACTGAAACTCATTGGTGTCAGGAAGCGTATTCTAGTGTTCAAGTTCAGTCATTGCAGCAAGCCTGCTCTAGATTTCAGACTAATCATGCAGATAACAAACCCAGAGTGCAGGGTTATTGGTTTTGGCATATGTTCCCTAAATTGCAGGCCCACCTTAGAGGTTGCATCCTCTGAAACATAGGCTTATCAGTGGAAATCAGATGCATCCTCTGGAGAGTAAATTAGTAATTGTGGGTCTTGTACTCTAGAGTGAAAAGTCAATAGGTTTAAGGCATTGTAAACTCAGCATTTGCAATACATGTGCTCTGGAGTAGGGTTCCTGAGTGCTGCTCAGAACTTGGGTCCACCTCCTCTAGAGTATGGGCAGAGTTCTTACAGGATGCATGCTCCTGAGCTCAAGCTTAGTAGTTGTGACACATCTACTTAGAGCACTACGTGCCAGGAGTAGTGATTCATGTTCAGTGATGCAGGCTAAGTAGTCAGATGACATGTGTCCTGGAGGAAGAGCTCAGTATTTGCAGCACACGTGCTCTGAAATTATGTTCAGTAGTGGCAGGAGGCAAGTTGTATAGTACAAATTAAACAATTCTGCCTTGCTTGCTTGAGAAGACAAGCTCATGGCAGAAAGTGGGCTGAAGAGTATAAGTTTAGTAGTGACAAGTGAGATCACATACTGTAGTGGCAATGTGTGTGCTCCAGAATATAAGTGAGTAGTGACATCTGTAATATAGGGCATAGGGTCAGTAATATTGGAAGGTGTCAGCCAGAATGCAAACTCACTACCAGGGACACTGCTCAATACTATAGAGGAGGGTCTCAGCATTTATAACACAGGTGAACTAGAGCACTAGCCCAGAAATCATAGGACCTGCATTTCATAGGATAATCTCAGTAGCTGTGGCTTGACAGCTCTTAAGAACGTAGTCAGCAGTGGTATGATTTGTATTAAAGAGAACAAGCACAGAACTTGTGGTACACATGGTATAAAATGAAGACTCACTTGTGGAGGGCCACTTGCTCCAGAGCATATCTTATCTAGAGCATGAGCTCAGTAGTTGTGCAACATGACTCTTGAATGCAGGCTTAATAGCAGGAATATTACTATGCTATAACCCAAGCCTGGTAGTCTCAGTACAAGGCTTTAAAGTTCAGTCTCACTAGTTGCAGCAGGCATGTTTAAGGTGGAGATTCAGGAATGGTTCAGGAGACATTGAACAGAATGTGGGCTCATTAAAATCTGACACTTCCTCCAGATTGCAAGCTCAGAAGTTGCAGCATGCCTGCTCTAGGGTAGTAGTTCAGTAGTTCCTCAGTATATGCCAAGATATATCCCCTAGAGTATAAGATTAGCAACTGAGAAATGCAGGTTCAAGTGTGTGGATAAATTAGTGGCAAAATATGTATTTTATTGTGTGTTCTTTTTTTTTTTTTAATTAGTTGGAGGCTAATTACTTCACAACATTTCAGTGGGTTTTGTCATACATTGATATGAATCAGCCATAGATGGGGAATATTGTGTGTTCTTTAACTGCGAACTGACTGCTGTAAAGCATAAGTCCAGAATGTTGGGATATGCGTTCCAGAGAGCAGACACAAAGATTGCAGCATATATGCTCCAATAAAAAGATGACTCACTAATGCTGGGAACTTGTTTCACACTTCAAGAAGTGGGGCACACTGGCTGTAGATCAACAGTTCAATATTTATGATTCAGGTTAGATAGAGCATGGGCTCCGTAATGTCAAGATGTGTATTCCAAAGTATAAGCTCTGATGATGAAGCATGTATCCTCTAGAGAATGGGCTCAGTAGTGACAAAAGATGTATTCCAGAGTGTTAATATCAGGGAAACCCTAGTAATTAGCAAGTATGCTGAAAAACTTTTGCTCAGTAAATTCAGAGGGCTTGCTCTAGATGGATTGCTCAATAGCTGTGACATGGGTAATCTTGACTGCAGTCTCAGTAGTGACAAGATGTGTGTTCAAGAACCCAGGCTTAGTTAGTAGTGTCAGGAAAAATGCTTCAGAGGGCATGATCAGTAGTTTCAGCAAGCACATTCTAAGAGTGGGTAACTGAAGTTTTGCAAAGGGCGTTCCAGAGTGCAAACTCAGTAGTTGTGGCAAGGTCTTGCTCTAGAATGTGGGTTCAGTAGCAGCAGAGTATGTGCTCCATATTGCAACCTGAGTTTTTGAAGTATGTCTGCTTTCAAGAGCAAGTTCACTAGTCATGATGTCATGCTCCATAAAGGAAGCTGCACTTCTGAGCTAGAATGGATATTGGTAGTTTTGTAGTTAATGAACTCAAGTTTCAGTGTCCTAGCTCAGAAATTGTGGCAGGCTTTCTCTACATGCCACATGTAGAGGCAGATGTGAACTCCAGAGTGCAAGCATAGTGGTTATGGTACACATACTCTGGACACAGGCTCCTTGGTGGCAGGACATTTGTGAAGGCCTGCATTATCCAGAGTGCTGCTCAGTATTTGTGGAATGCCTGCTCTAGAGTGCAGGGTCAGTGGTGGCAGGATATGTATTCAGGAATGCAGTCTCTTTCATCTCGGGACAGGGTGCCTGAGAGTGCAGTCTCAACAGTTGTAACAGGTGTGAATTAGAATGCATGCACAATAGTGGTTGGAGGCAGTTCTACAGCTGTGAAAATCCTGCTCTAGAAAACAAGCACATGTCTAGGAATACATGAACCATGGTGCAAGTTAAGTAACTGTGGAAATCTGCACTAAATCATGGACTGATAGTAGAAGGACTGGTATTGCAGGTGAAATTTCAGTATTCAGAGCACTAGAACACTTGTGCTTAGAGACAGGCTTAGTAGTTTGAGAATACTATACAATTTTATTCACACATTCAGGACTTACCCTGTGATTCCATGAACTGTAGTCTATAAGATTTCTCTGCCCAAGAAATTCTTGAGGCCAGAATACCTGAGTAGGTAGCCATTCCCTTCTCCAGTTGTTCTTTCTTACCCAAGGACAAAACTCAGGTCTCTCTGCATTGCAGTCAGATTTTTACTCTCTCAGCCACTATGGAAACCATTATAAATGCTTTTGATGTTCACATTCAGTCGCTTTTATCCTGTCTGACTCTTTGTGACTGTATCGACACTAACATCCCCATTCCCCAGGTTCCTCCTTCTATGAGATTCTCTGGGAATAAATACCAGAGTGGGTTTCATGGTCTTTTTCTGGAGATCTTCCCCACCCAAGAATACGAACCTATATCTCCTTTGTCTCCTACATTTCAGGAAAAATATTTATCTACTGAGCTCCTTGGGAAGCTTATATAGAAGATGTGCTAGTGTGTTCCAGAGTGCAAGCTCAGTAATTGCAGCTGCCTGTTCAAAGAAGTGTTTCAGGGTGCCCCACCACATGCTACGGAACACAACTCAGTAGTGCTGGGAATTATGTTGCTTAGTGCAAGCTTGGAAGTTTTGGCGTGCAGACTCCAGATTGTAGGCTCATTACTGGCAGTATAATTGCTCAAGGTTGCAAGTTCTGTAGTAGTCAATGAATGTACTAGAATATTTAATTAGTAATAGCAGGATTCAAGTGTTTGTGCTCAACAATTGCAGGCTGTAAAAGGAGGGATTAGTAGTGGTAGCTGTTGAGCCCCATAGTGTAGATTACTGCATTACACTAGAGTGGAATTCCTTATACTTTAGTGGAATGCCTCCTCTATAATTCTGGCTTTAAAGGTCCTGGCAGAACCTTTGCTCCATATTACAAGCTTAGGACTTCTGGCAAGTATCCTCTATCATGAGGGAATATAGTGGGACATGTGTTCCAAGGTTCAAGATCAATAGTTACAGCATGCCTGATCTAGAGTATGCCTCAAAAGTGATATGTCCTCTAGAACTTGGGGAAAGTAGTGGCAAGCTGCATGCTCCAGAATGAAAGCTAACTAGTTGTGACACCTAGCCTTTAGAGCACATTGTGGCAGGGTGCCTGCTACCAGGTTCAAGCACATAAGGGAGGCACACCAACTCTAGATCAAGCGCTCAACATTTACAAGATGCATAAGTGAGATTGTTGGCTCAGTAGTTACAAGACATGTATTCCAGAGTGTAAGTTCAATAGTTGTGGCACTGCAGTTCTAGAATTCTGGCTCAGTATTGGCAAGACATGTATTTTAGAGTTAATGCTCAGAAGTTGAAGTACTTAAACTCTAAAATATTGGCTCACTACTGGCAAGAGGATTGATTCAAAGTGCAAACTCACTAGTTATGGCAGGCCAGCTCTAGAAATCATGCTGGGTAGTGGTAATATTCATGTTCCAGAACTCAGTTTCAGGAGTTTCTGGAAATTTGTTCCAAAGTGCAATATCAATACTTGCTGTATAAATGCCCTACAGCATGAGATTACTAATGGTGGGACTTGTACTCCAGTGTACAAGATCACCAGTGTAATATGTGATCTCTTGAGTAGTTTCTCCTTAGGACTATGGTTCATACTAGAATACAAGCTCAGTAGTGTCAGAATGTGTGCTCCCAAATTCAAGCTCAAAAATTGTGTTTGCCAGTTCCAGCATCTAAACCTATTAACTGCAGCAAGTGTGCTTAGATTAAGCATCCAGTTGTTGCAGGATGATTACTGTAGAAGATGGGCTCAGTTGTGTTGGGTTACTTGTCAGAAAGTGTAAGCTCTGCTCTTGTGGGATTCCAGGTTGGTAGTGACATCCAGTAGGTCCTTGATTTGTGCTATGGAACACAATTCAGTAGTGGCTAGAAGCAGGCTCCTGAGTGTAAGCTTATTAATTTTAGATGTAGGCTCCAGAGTTTGGGTTCCTTTGTGGCAAGCATATACTCTAAAGTGCAAGTACAGGAGTTTCCAATGACTGCAGTGAAACATGGGTCAGTAGAGGCAAGGCAAGAGCTCCAGAGTGCATACTCTTTAATTATGGCAGACATGAAATTCAGGTACAGTAGTGGGTTTGGCAGGCATTGTGTTGCAGTCTCAGTAGATATGGACTGCTCTAGAACATGCCCTAGAACATGAGCTCTATCGTGCTGGAATGAGTACTCCACAGTAAAAAACAGTAGTTTCAGGGAAAATGAAAGAGAAAGTGAAAGCCAGTTGTGTCCAACTCTTTGTGATCCCATGGACTATACCATCTGTGGAATTCTCCATGCCAGCATACTGGAGTGGGTAGCTTTTCCTTCTCCAGGGGATTTTCCCAATCCAGTTTTCAAACCCAGGTCTCCTGCATTGCAGGCTGATTCTTTATCATCTGAGCCACAACAATATTGTAGTGAGCAGCCTATCCCTTCTTCAGTGGGTCTTCCTGACCCAGGAATCAAACCAAGGTCTTCTGCACTGCAGGCAGATTCTTTACCAACTGAGTTGCAGGAAGTATCCTCTATATGCTGGGCTTGCAGTGGTGGGATTTGTGCTTTCAAGTTCAAGGTCAGTAGTTATGGCACACGTGTTCTGAAGTATGGCCTCAATAGTGGCAGGATGTATGCTATGGAACTCAAGATCAGTGTGGCAAGACATGTGCTGCAGGGTGAAGATTCACTACTTGTGGAACTCTGGCTCTCTAGACCAGGCTCAGTAGTAGTGGGACATGCGCTCAGAGTCCCAAGATAGTAGTTACTTAGAATACATACATAGAATACATACATACATAGAATGTATGCTGTAGAGTGCAGGCTCACTTCCTTCAGAACACATGCTCCAGAGAGCCATGTCAGCAGTTTGGTTCACATGCTCTGGTGTGGGGAATCAGTGTTTGAGAGATGCATGTTCTAGAGTGAAAGAGAGATTTACAGTTCTTGTTTTCTAGAGGGAATGCTCAGTAGTGATGAGCCACATGTTCCAAACTGTTAAGTCACTATTTGCAATACACTTTCTCAGTTGTGACATGATGCCTACTCTTGAGTGTAAGCTTGAAAACTGTGTCATGTTTACTTCACATCACAGGCTCAGTAGTGTAGTTATGTGTTTTTCAGAGTGCAACTTCAGTATTTCTGGTGCCTCTGCTCTGAAGCACCATCTCAGTAGTGGCAGGGCACATCCTCCTGAGTGCAAGCTCAGTAGTTACAGTATAGTTGTACGAGGGCATGTTATCAATATTGACCCTATTGATGATTCATAGCACAATTTCTATAGTAGTACGTTGCAGCTCTAGTGTGTGGAGTCAGTAGTGGCATGATGCCTTCTCCAGAGTGCAAGCTCACATTTGCAGTCCATGCACTCAATAGGATGGGGGCAGTTTGCAGTTATGTACATTCCAGAGTGAGAGTTTAGTATAGTGTTATTCCTGTCCTAGAGTGTGGTCCTGATAGTGAAGGTATGTGTGCTTCAGAGTGCTGCTCAGTATTTGTGGAAACCTGCTCTAGAGTGCAGGATCAGTAGTTGCAGGAGGCTTGCTCAGTAAGGTGGGGTCCTCATCTCTGGGCACCTGCCCTGAAGTACAAGCTGACTAGTTGAAACAAGCTGGGGAATAGGATGTAGGCTTAAAAGTGGTGGGAGGCAGGCTCTATAGTGAATGTTATGTAGCTGTTAGCACTCCTATTCTAGGGCACAGGTTCAAGTCTAGGAATGTGTGCTCCAGGGTGTAAATTTAGTAACCGTGGCAGAAGTGCACCAATCACGTGCCAGTAGTGGCAGGATATATGCTCCGGGTACAATTGCACTAGTCAGGGCACTCAAGCTTAGAGCCAGGATCGGTGGTTTTGGGACACTTTGTATACAGTTGGTGTATTAGTCACGCAGTTGTTTCTGACTCTTTGCTACCATGTGAAATGTAACCCACCAGGCTCCTCTGTCCATGGAATTTTCAAGACAAGGATACTGGAATCAGTAGCCTTTCCCTTCTCCAGGTGATAGTCCTGTTCTAGAGATCGAACCAAAGTCTCTTGCCTTGCAAGCAGATTCTTTACTGCCTGGATGACCAGAGAAGCCCAAAGGCATTTTATTTGTTTGTTGCATGTGTGTTCAATCACTTCAGTCATGTCTGCATCCTTGTGATTCTATGAACTGTTATAGCCAGCCAGGCTCCTTTATCCATGAGATTCTCCAGGAAAGAATACTGAAGTGGGTTTCCATGCCATTTACCAATATAGAAGATGGACTTAGTAGTCAAGGGCCATATTCTCTGCAGTGCAAGCTCAGGAGTTGTGGCATGTCTGCTTGAGAATACAGCCCTTGAGTACAGCAATGGGTGCTATGGAACACAAGCTCAACAATGTTAGGAAGCATGGCACTGATTACAGTCTTGGAAGTTCAGCATGCGGACTCCAGATTGTGGGCTTATTACTGGCAGGATCTTTCTCAGGATTGCAAGCTCAATTCTTTTGAATGGATACATTAGAACATGGATCAGTGTAGTAAGACAGGAGCTCCAGAGTGCATGGTCATTATTTGTGGCATGTGTTCTCTAGAATGTGGGCTCAGTATGGGAGCTTTGAGACTCATAGTGCTAATTAAGTCACTTTAGAATGACTCCTGTAGAGTGTAGACTCAAAAGTGACAGAACCCATTCTCCAAAGTGCAGTGTGAGTACCTGTGGAAAGCATCGTCTAAATGGAGGTCACTTAGTGGTGAGTGGTGTGTGCCAGAGTTCCTGATTAGTAGTTATAACATGTCTGATATAGAGTGTTGGCCATAATAGTGATGAAAACTTGAACTCCATAGATGCAAGATTCATGCTCAAGAATGAAAGTCCACAGGTTGTGGCACCTGAGCATTATAGCACATTAGTTCCCACCACCACTATCAGTTCAGTTCAGTTCAGTCTCTCAGTTATGTCCAACTCATTGTGACCCCATGAATTGCAGCATGCTGGGCCTCCCTGTCCTTTACACATTCCCAGAGTTTACTCCAACTCACGTCCATCGAGTCGGTGATGTCATCCAGCCATCTCATCCTCTATCATCCCCTTCTCCTGCCTCCAATCCCTCATCAAGGTCTTTGCTAGTCAGTCAACTCTTTGCATAAGGTGGCCAAAGTATTGGAGTTTCAGCTTCAACATCAGTCCTTCCAATGAACACCCAGGACCGATCTCCTTTAGGATGGACTGGTTGGATCTCCTTGCAGTCCAAGGGACTCTAAAAAGTCTTCTCCAACACCACCATCCAAAAGCATCAATTTTTTGGTGCTCAGCTTTCTTCACAGTCCAAATCTCACATCCATACATGACCACGGGAAAAACCATAGCCTGAACTAGACAGATCTTTGTTGACAAAGTAATGTCTCTGCTTTTTAATATGCTATCAGGATGGTCATAACTTCCCTTCCAAGGAGTAAGTGTCTTTTAATTTCATAGCTGCAGTCACCATATGCAGTGATTTTGGAGCCCTGGAAAATAAAGTCAGCCACTGTTTCCACTGTTTCCCCATCTATTTCCCATGAAGTGATGGAACCAGATGCCACGATCTTACTTTCCTGAATGTTGAGCTTTAAGCCAACTTTTTTACTCTCCTCTTTCACTTTCATCATTTTTAGTTCCTCTTCGCTTTCTGCCATAAGGGTGGTGTCATCTGCATATCTGAGGTTATTAATATTTCTCCTGGCAATTTTGATTCCAGCTTGTGCTTCTTCCAGCCCAGCATTTCTCATGATGTACTCTGCATATAAGTTAAATATGCAGGGTGACAATAGACAGCCTTGACATACTCCTTTTCCTATTTGGAACCAGTCTGTTGGTCTAAATATTAGTAGCTTGAGTGGTTTGGAAAATGGACTCAGTAGCAGAGGGACAAGGTAGAATGTTGGCTCACTAGTGTTTGGATGTGTTGTTCAGAAATCTCATTAGGTGTGGCACAGCCACTATAAGAGTATAGATCCATTCATAGCACCAAGTGCACTAGAATTCAAGATCAGTATATGGTACATCTACTCTAGAGTATGACTCAATAGTCAGCAAACTTTCTCCAGGGTGTAAGTTTGATAATTGCAACAAGTGTGCTACATATTTAGTAGTAGCAGTACACATGATCCAGAGTGCAACTTCATTAATTTTAGCCCGTGTGCTCTAGACTGCAGGCCCACATGGGAGGTTGTAAACTCTAAAATGCAGATTCATTTATGGAAAGTAGCTTGCTCCTGCATGCAATCTTATTACTTTTGGATGCCTTCTTGAGGGAGCAGGTTCTTATCTGTCAGGATGGATGGTACACTTAACCAACTCAGTATTTTGTCATAGGTGTTCTAGAATGTGGCTTGACTAGAGGTAAGATGTGTACTCTATAGTGCATACTCAGTTCAGGGGACATTCCTGCTCTATAGTTAGGGAGGTGTTAGCTCTGGATTGAGGGATCAGTGATGATTGACATGTGCTTCAAAGTGCAATGGAAGTCATTGGGCCACATGAGCTCTGAACTGCAGTCTCAGCAGTGGCAAGATGCATGCCTGAGAGTGCATGCTTAGAAATGAATGAAGGCATGCCTATTCTACAACTGAGGATGAGTCATTGTGTCATGAGTGCCCTAGAGATTTACCTCAGTTTTGGCAAGACATGTATTCCATAGTGCAAGCTCAGTAGTTGGAGCAGATGTGACTTAGAACTTTGCCTCAGGAGTGGCATGATGCTTTCTCCTGAGTGCAAGCTTAGAATAGGTAGCATGGGTACTCCATAACACGGATGCAGTATTACAGTTACACAGTTGCAATGTGAAAGCTCAGAAGTTGCATAAAGCATACTCTAGAGTGTGATATGAATATGAGGAATGCATGTTCTTGACTGCTGCTCAGACTTTGTAGACTAAATGCACTAGGGTATGGGCACAGAAACTGCTGAATGCATGTTCCTAAGTTCAAGTCCAGTAGTTGTGGTACACTTTTTTTTTTTTTTTTTTAGTGAACATCTCAGTAGTAGGAAGATGTATGTTTAAGGATGCAGCTTATTATTTTCCTGAGTGTCCCCTGAAGGACAACCTTAGTAGTTGCAGCACTTATGCTCTAGTATCAGAACTCAGTTGTGGCAGGAGGCAAACTCTACAGTACAATTTCAAATTCAATAGCTCTGCCATGACTGTTGGAGGAGGCTGACCACAGGCTCCAGAGTCCAAACTTAGTAGCAATATGAATACTTTCTATTGCATGGCACAGTGAGAGAGTCTGTGCTCTAGAATGTTTTCTGAGTAGTGGCATGTGTGCTCTAGAGCCCAAGGTCAGTATTGGTGGGATGCTGTATACAGAGTACAAAATCACTAGTTGGGGCATACTTACTAACACAGCAGGGGCACAAGAGTGGTGCTGCATGTGATCTAGAGCATCAGCTCAGTAATTGCAGGGCCTGAATTCCCTAGAGTAATCTTCATAGTTATGACATGATAGCTTTGAAGCATATGGGTATTAATGGTGGGACTTTCATTCTAGAGAGCAAGAACAGTTGTTGTTGAATAGTGGTATAAAACAAAATCTCACTAGTTTAGAAACCGTTGCTCCAGAGTGCAGGATCTTTCTTTGTGGCATGCCTTCTCCAGAGCACAGGCCCAGTATTGGTAAAACATAACACTTTAAAGTGGGCTCTGCAGTGATAAGATGGCTGTCCTAGAACCTGAGACCAGAGGTCTCCGCACAAGTTTTCTAGAGTACAATCTCACTAATTCCATCATATATGCTCAGAGTACAGGCTCAGGAGTGGCAGAATCCTTGGCATAGAACATGGGCTCATTAATGCTTGATACAACCTCCAGAAAACAATCTCAGTAGTTGTAGTGCCTAGTGTAGAGATACAAGTTGTTAATATGTGTTTTTGTAAACAAGCTTAAAAGCCAAGATGAATCCCATAGAGTGCAAACTTAGTATTTGTGTAATGCAAGCTCAATTCTGTCAATGCATTAGTGGCAAAACATATTTTATTTTGTCCTCACTAGTTGAAGGCCTGTTGCTCTAAGGCATGGGCTCATTAGTGTTCGGATGTGTATTACAGAGTACAAACACAGAGGTTCCAGCACACATACTCCAAAAGAGCGATGGCTCACTGATAGAAGAGCACTTGCTACAGACTCAAAGCTCAGAACAGGTGGCATAATGACTCAAGAAATTCAATACTTGTGATAAGGACTCTATTTAGAGCATGAGTTCCCACTGGCAAGATGTGTATTGTATATTTTAAGGTCAGTGGATGAGGAATGACTGCTCTAGAGTGGCAGAACATGTATTCTAGAGTGAAAGGTTAGGAGTTACAGCAGCTATACTATAAAATTTTGGTTCAATAGGGGCATTTAGCAGCTCCAGACTGCATGCTGTTATTTTGACATGACTGCTCTAGAATGGACATTTGACAATGACAAGCTTGTTTACTAGAACTGAGGCTCAGCAAGGTCAGAAAAAATATGCTCCAGAGGGAAAGATTAGTATTTGAGACAAGTAAGCTCCAGAGTATGGCAACTATAGTGGTGGGAAAGGTACTACAGTCTACAGTCTTTGTATCTGTGGCAAGGGCCCACTGTAGAATGTGGGGTCAGTAGTAGCAGGACATGTGATCCAGATTGCAAGCTCAGTTCCTGAAGCTTGTATGCTGTAGAAAGCAAATTCAGTAGTTGCAAGACTTGTGCTCCAGAGTGAAAGCTGAATAGTTGCACACACATGAGCTGAAACACACATTAGAAGTTTCATACATTATGAACTCATGCTTCAGAGTACAAGCTCTGCATTTGGCATGCGTACTGTGGAGGGGAATCTGTAATGCCAGATGAGAACTCCAGAGTGCAAGCACAGTATTTGTGGCACACATCCTCTGGACCACAGGCTCTTTGGTGACAGGACAGGTGTTCTAGAATGTAAACTCAGAATCTGCAGCATGGATGCTCTATAGCACAGGCTCAGTATTTCAAGTATGTGTGTTTTAGAGTGCTAGTTTCTTTGTGGTGGTATGTGTGCTCTAAATTGCAGGCCCACATAAGAGATCGCATCCTCTAAAATGTGGGCTGTTTGGTGGAAAGGCACTTGCTCCTGAGTGCAAAATGATGATATGTACATTGAGATTGTAGGCTTTTAATGGAAGGGTATATATTCTAGAATAGTGGGTCAGTAGTTGTGCAACCTGCTTCACAGTGCAGTAAAGCAACTGAGAAAAACTCTGAATGCACAAACTCTGATGTGCATTCTCAGTACTGGCAAGGTGTATTCCTGAAATATAAGCCCCATAATGGGGGCATGCATACTCTAGAATGAAGGATGAGTAGTTGTGGCTCATGTGCACTGGTCTGAGCTCAGTGTGACATGAATTCCATAGATTAAGCTCAGCAGTTAAACAGGAGTACGTTTAAACATAAACATATACATTTAAACATATTAGGAGTCATAGGATACTTTCTCCACAGTTCAAAATTACTAGTTGGGCATGCTGGCTCTAGAATAGAGGCTTGGTAATGGCAAGATGCATGTTCTAGAGTTGGGGTTCAGTACTGTCAAGGCCATTGCTCCAGATTCCAAACAAATAATTTTAGCTATGTTGCTTGGAGGTTGAACCCAGTAGTTGCTGGTTGCATACTAGAAAAGGTGTGCTCTGTAGTTGGGGGATACATGATACACTTTACTGAGTGAAGGCTCTGTAGCTGTGGGATCCCAACTCAAGAACAAGGTTGAGGGGTCATCAATGTGTGCTATGGAACACAACTCAGTAGTGGCTGGAAACAAGCTCCTCCATTAGAATTTATTACTTCTGGCATGTAGGCTCCAGAGTATTGTCTCATTAGTAACAGGGAAATGTTCAAGAGTGCAGGCAAAGTAGTTGCCAATGTTACACTGGAACACAGATCAGTAGTGGGAGGACAGGAGCTCTAGAGTGTGTACTCATTAGTTATGTCAGGCATGCTATGGAATACAGGTTTGATAGTGGCTGTTGGCAAGCATTACATTAAAATCTCAACACTTATGAACTATCTGCCAAGATTGTGGGTTAAATAATGTTGGAAGGCCTTCTCCAGAGCAAGCTTAGTAGGTGCAAATGTCCTCTATATAATGGGCATATAGTGATTGGAAGTGTGCTTCATAGTCCAAGATCAGTAGTTATGGCACACATGCTCTGGAGTGCAGTCTCAATAGTGGCAGTATGCATGCTATAGATCTCCAGCTCCATATGGCAAGATGTATGCTTCAGAGTGCAAGCTCATTAGCTGTGGAACTGGCCTTTAAAGCTCAGGCTCAGTAACAGTGGCACAAGTGCTACAGAGTTCAGGATCAATAGTTATGGCATATTTCTTCTGAGTGAAGTCTCAGATGTATCAGGGCACATGTCCCAGAGACCCATCTCAATAGTTGTATACTACATGCCCTGGAGTGGAAAATCAGTGTTTGTGAGATGCATGGGTCAGAGTGCAGGTTAGTAGTTACTGTGCTAGTGTTCTAGAGACAGAGCCCAGTGGAGAGAGGGAGCCACATGTTCCAGACTGTAAAATCAGTAGTAGCAGTAACACCTACTCTAGATTGTGGGGTCAGAAGTAGCATGACATCTACTCCAGAGTAAAAGCTCAGAGACTGAGCCAAATGTACTCAACAGCACAGGTTCAATGAATCAATACACTGAGCACAATCTCAGTAGTAGCATGGCACATCCTCCCCGGTCAAGCTCAGTATCTGTGGCACACCTACTTTAGATGATGTGCCAAGTGGTGTTGAGATCCATATTCAAGGATGCTGGTTTAGTAGTCTCAATATGGAGACTGGAAGGCAACCTCAGTAGTTGAAATATACATGCTCTAGAATCAAAGCCCAGTAATGATAAGAGGCAACCTCTATAGTACCAATTCAGTAGCTCTACCATGCCTGCTGTAGAGGGCAGGTCACAGGCTCCAGAGTTTAAGCTTAACAGTGACAGGTATGCTTTAGATCCCATGCTGTAGTGACAGGGTGAATACTGTAGAATACATGTGAGTAGTGACATATAAGGGACTTCCTGATAGCTCAGATGGCAAACTATCAATCTTCAAAGCTGAAGACTCTGGCTCAGTTCCTGGGTCCAGAAGATTCACTGGAGAAGGGATAGGCTACCAACTCCAGTACTCGGCTCCCTTGGCTCAGCTGGTAAAGAATCTGCCTGTAATGCGGGAGACCTGGGTTCAATCCATGGATTGGGAAGATCCCCTGGAGAAGGGAAAGGCTACCACTCCAGTATTCTGGGATAGAGAATGCCATGGACTGTATCGTTCATGTGGTTGCAAAGAGTCAGACACAACTGAGTGACTTTCACTTTCAGTAACATATAGAGCCCAGGATCAATAGTGGTGGTATGTGCTATCCAGAGTGCACACTCACTAGTAGGGGCATGCCTACTGATAAAGTGGGGGCTCCATAGGGTGAGATACATGAAATGGAGTCTCTACTTGGTAGTTGCAAGGCATGCTTTCCATGGAGTAACCCCAGCAGTTGTTTCATGGCAGGTTTTATATATGTGCTCAGGAGTGGTAAGCATTGTATTCCAGACAGCAAGCACAGTAGTTGCAGCACACATACTACAGAAGATTGCTCACTACTTGTGAGACACTTGCTCCAGGGGGGATCGGGATAGGGAATACGTGTAACTCTATGGCTGATTCATATCAATGTATGACAAAACCCACTGAAATGTTGTGAAGT
Source organism: Cervus canadensis (assembly GCF_019320065.1). Taxonomy (NCBI): domain Eukaryota; kingdom Metazoa; phylum Chordata; class Mammalia; order Artiodactyla; family Cervidae; genus Cervus; species Cervus canadensis. Next base: position 5,574,532 of record NC_057420.1, read on the forward strand.
TATTAGCCTCCAACTAATAAAAACAAAAACAAAAACAAAAACTCTTTAGTTATAACTAGCTTTCTCCAGAGCTCAGGTCCAGTAATGGTGGAAGATGACACTTAAATGTAGGCTTTGTAGTGATAAGATGCTTGGCCTAGAACCTGGGCTGGTAGTCTTAACACAATTTCTATAGAGTTCAATCTCCTGTGTTGCATGCTCACAGCACAACCTAAAGAGTGGCAGGATACCTAGCATAGAACATTGTTTTATTAATGTCTGATGTATCCTCAAGAGAGAAAGCACCATAGTTGCAGCATACCTGTTCTGGAGTAGGCATACAGTAGTTCCTCAATGTGTACTCTTGAAAAGTAGCTCAGTAGAGCCAGGGTGAATTCTGTAGAGTGCAAAGGTAGCAGTTGATGAATGCATGCTCAGCTGTGTTGATATGTCAGTGTAAAACATGTGTTTTATTGTGTATTTTCAGTAATTGTGGCCTGTCTGCTCTAAAGCACGGGCCCAGTACTATATGTGGAAGAACAGAGGGTTCAGCATGTATTCTTTAATAAAATGATGGCTCACTAATTCTGTGACACATGCCTCATACTCCAAGCTTGGGGGAACATTCCATAGTGTAAGCTCGTACATAAGCCATGACTGCTCTAGAACACAGGCTCAATAGTGGCAGAACATGCATTCCAGAAAGCTAGGCCTATAGTTGCAGCAGGTATGTTGTAAATCTTTGACTCAATAGAGGAAGGAAGCTTGCTCTAGAGTGCATGATCAGTAGTTGTGATGTTCTTGCTCTAAAGTTCAGGTTCAGTAGTGACAAGATGTATGTATTAGAACATAAACTCAACAGTGTTGAAGCAAATGCTCTAAAGAGCAAGATCAGTAGTTGTGGGAAGCATGCTCTAGAGTGTGGAATCCATAGTGGTCGAACCATATGGTCGAAGCACCATAGGGTGCTTCAGTGTGCAATGTAAGTATTTGGGGCACCCCAAACACAGTGGGGTCAATAGTAGCAGTGATTGTGCTCCAGTTTGCAAACTCAGTTCTTGAAGCATGCTATCCTAGACAGAAAGTTCTGTAGCCAGGATTTTTGTGCTCCAGAGTGTAACCTTAATAGTTTCAACACATCTAAGCTAAAATCTTAGTAGTTCTGTAGTTTACTAGCTAGAGTACAAGATCAGTAATTGTGCTAGGAGGCCAGTAGTGCCAGATACCAGCTCTAGAGTGCAAACAAAATAGTTGTGGCCATGGGTCATTGGTGGAAGGTCATGTTTTCCAGGCAAACTAGAAGTGGAAGCATGGATACATTTTAGCATGGCTTGATATTTATTGGGCCATGCTCCAGAGTTCAAGCTTAGTAGTTGTGCTTTCCTTGAATCTAGAGCATCATTCTTCTAGTGAAGGTACACATGATCCAGAGGATTTCTTGGTGTTTGTGGCACTCTGCTCTAGAGTGCAGTTTCTGGAGTGGCAGGTTGTGTACTGAGAAATGAAGGCTCAATCATGTCAGGACATGTGCCTTACAAAGTAAGCTCCATAGTTGCAACATATGTACACTAAAATGTGGGCTCAGTAGTTGTGGGAAATGGACTTGTAATACAAATACATCTTTGGCTCTCCTCCTGTAGAGCACTGGCTCAAGGCTGGGAATGCATGCCCAGTGGCAATTTTAGTAACTGGTAACCATGCCTAACATCATGTGCTAACATTGACTCATTCTCCAAGTGCAATTTCAATAGTTGGGACACTTGTGCTTAGTCAGCCTAAGAAGTTCTTGGATGCCACCTATTGTCTTGGTGTTTTTAGTCACTTAGTTATGTCTGATTCTACAACCCAGTAGACTGTAGAGAGCCTACCAGACTTTCTATCTATGGAGTTTTCAAGGCAAGAATACTGGAGTCAGTAGCCATTCCCTACTCTAGGAGATCTTCCTGACCCAGGGATCGAGTCAGGTCTTGTGTATTACAGGCAGGTTTTTGACTGAGCCACCAGGGAAGACCAAAGACATTGGTTGCTTGTTGTGTACATGCTCAGTCACTTCAGTCATGTCTGACCCTTTTAAACTGTTTGGACTGTCACCTGCCAGACTTCTCTGTCCATGAGATTCTCTAAAAAAGAATCCTGGCGTGAGTTGCCAAGCCATTTTCCAGGGGATTTTCCACACCAAAGGATACAAACTTTCCTCTCCTGTGTGTCCTGCATTGCAGACAAATTTTTACTTACTGAGCACATATAGAAGCACATATAGAAGATGAACTCATTATTGGTGGGACATGTGCTCTGGAATCCAAACTCAGTAGTGCAATATGCATCGTAATACTCTGGACCACACACTCCTTGTTGGCAGGATGTGTGTTCCAGAGTTCAAGCCCAGAAATTGTGGCATGGATACTCCATAGTATAACCTAAGTTATGTTTACTAATGAAAGCTTAGTAGTAGTTTAATGTCTTTCTACAGAATAGTCCTGGTAGTAAAATTGTGCATGGTTCAGTGTTCTGTACAGTATTTGCAGAATGACTGCTTTAGAATACAGGGTCATTAGTGGCAGTATGCATGCTCAGGAATGCAGTGTCAGTAGTTTTGAATGGATGCATTAGAATATGTGATCAGTAGTGGTGGGACACAAGCTTGAAAGCGCATGTTCATTACTTGTAGCATGCATTCTTTAGAATGTGGCCAGAATAGTGGCAGTTTATGGGCCTATAGTGTAAGTTATGCTCAATGGCTCAGTTTTGTCTGACTCTTTGCAATCACATGAACTGTAGCCCATAAGCCTCCTCTGTTGATGGGATTCTCCAGGCAAGAATACTGGAGTGGGTTGCCATGTCCTTCTCTAGACAGTGTAAGTTCAGTAGATGTGAAATACCTTGTCTAGAGTTCTGGTGCAAAAGTGGCAGAACCCGTGCTCCAGAGCACAAGATAAATAGTTGTCATATGTGAGCTCTAGAGTGGTTTCTCTGTAGTGCTATGGTGCTTGCTGTAGAACATAAGCTCAGAATTGGTGGAAATCTCACTCCTGAGTGCAAACTCAGTAGCTGTACTCCTGGGAATAGGGTTTACAGTCAGTACTGGCAGAGCATTCCAGAATGTAAGCTCAGTAATTGTGACAGACATGCTCCAAAGCATGAGCTTGGTAGTACCCGGTTTTGGCAGGCATGCTCCAGAACATGTGCCCAGTAGTAGAAGAAATAGATTAGAATGAGGGCATTTTGTTTTGAACAGGGATTGAGTACCTGGGACATTTGATCTACAGCATGAATTCTCTAGTTGTGGAACACAAGCTGAGAGAGCAGGCTCACTATTGGCAGGAAACTTGATCTGTTTGTAGTATGCAAGCTCAGTAGTTGCAGGATATGTGTTATAGTGCACAGGCTCTGGACTATTGATGGGAATATATACTGATACAGCCACTATGGAAGACAGTATGGAGATTCCTTAAAAAAACAAACAAACTGGGAATTAAACTACCATATGACCCAGAAATCCCACTCCTAGGGATATAACCTGAAGAAAACAAAATTGAAAAATACACATGTACTCCAGTGTTCAATACAGCAGTATTTACAATAGCTAGAACATGGAAGCAACCTAGGTGTCATCAACAGATGAATGGATAAAGAAGTTGTGGTATATATGGACAGGTATATTTCTTAGCCATGAAAAGGAACACATTTGAGTCAGATCTAATGAGGTGGATGAACCTAGAGACTATCATACAGAATGAAGTAAGTCAGAAAGAGAAAGATAAATATACACTAACACATATATGCATAATCTAGAAAAATGTTACTGAATAGTTAATTTGCAGGACACCAACGGAGAAACAGGCTTATGGGCTTGGGAGGTGGGAGATGGTGAGACATATGGAGAGAGTAACATGGAAACTTACATTTACATATGTAAAATAGATAGTCAATGGGAAATTGCTCTATGCCTCAGGGAACTCAAACAGGGTCTCTGTACTAACCTAGAGGGATGGGATAGGGAGGAAAATGGGAGGGAGTTTCAAGAGGGTGTGGACACATATATGTGTAAGGCTATTTCATGTTGAAGTTTTCAGAAGATAACAAATTCTGTAAAGTGTTCAGTTCAGTTCAGTTCAATTGCTAAGTCATGTCTGACTCTTTGGGGCCCCAAGAATCACAGCATGCCAGGTCTCCCTGTCATCACCAACTCCTGGAGTTTACTCAAACTCATGCCCATCGAGTCAGTGATGCCATCCAGCCATCTCATCCTCTGTCATCCCCTTCTCCTCCTTCCACCAATCCCTCCCAGCATCAGGGTCTTTTCCAATGAATCAACTCTTCGCATTAGGTGGCCAAAGTATTGGAGTTTCAGCTTCAACCTCAGTCCTTCCAATGAACACTCAGGACTGATCTCCTTTAGGATGGACAGGTTGGATCTACTTGCAGTCCAACGGACTCTCAAGAGTCTTCTCCAACACCAGAGTTCAAAAACATCAGTTTTTCTGTGTTTGGCTTTCTTCACAATCCAACTCACATCCATACATGACCACTGGAAAAACCATAGCCTTGACTAGATGAAACTTTGTTGGTAAATAATGTCTCTGCTTTTTAATATGCTCTCTAGGTTGGTCATAAGTTTCCTTCCAAGGACTAAGCATATTTTAATCTCATGGCTGCAGTCACCATCTGCAGTGATTTTGGAGCCCAGAAAAATAGTCACTGCTGCCACTTTTTCCCTATCTGTAAAGTGACTATCCTTCAATTAAAAAGCAAATTCATTTTTAGAAAAATTAAAAAGACAGAAAAGAATGTGTCAAACAGTTTCTTGTCCACAGACTTATTGGTGGCCAGACATGTATTTCAGACTACAAGCTCAGAAGTTATAGCATGGATGCTCTATAGCATGGGTTCAGTATTTTCAGGATGCATACTCCAAAGTGCAAGCTTAGTAGTAGTGTTGTGTTAGGCCTGTCCTAGAGCATTTTACTGGCGGTAATATTATGCATGCTCAGTGTTTGTGGAACACCTGCTCTAGAGCGCAAGGTCAGTAGGGGCAGGATACTTCCTCAGGATTGCAGGCTCAGCCATCTTGGAACAGGTACTGTAGATTGCAAGCTCAGTAGTTGTAACACATGTGCACTAGAATGAGTTCTCAGTAGTGGTGGGAGTTGGGCTCTACAGTGCAAGTTAGGTAGTTGTGGCACCCCTGCTCTAGAGCATGGGCTTAAATCTAAGAATGCATGCTTCAGTATGCAAGTTTACTAACTGGCAAATACACACTGGACCACATGCTAGTTGTCATAAGAACTGTGCTCCAGAATGCAATTTCAGTAGCTGTGGCACATGTGGTTATAGCTAGGCTCAGCAGTTGTAAGATACTACAGAATTGGTGTGATTCTTGCCCAAACATGTCTGACTCTTTGCAACACTATGTATTGTAGCTGACAGGCTCCTCTGTTCATGGAATTCTCCAGGCAAGAATTCTGGCATAGGAAACCATTCTCTTCTCCAAGTGATCTTCTTGACCTAGGAATTGAAGCCATGTCTCCTGTATTGCAAGCAGATTCCTCACCATCTGAGACACCAGAGAAAGCCAAAGACATATTAGTTATTTGTTGTGAGTGAGTTCAGTCACTTCAGTCACGTCTGAGTCTTTCAACACTATAGACTTTAGCCCACCAGGCTCATTTGTCCTAGAAGACAAAGATCCCATGAGATTCCTAGATAAGAATAGTGGGGTCTTTTTCCATGACTTCATCTAAGGGATCATTCCCACCCAGAGATTGAACATGTGCTTCCTGCTTTGCAGTCAAGTTCTTTACCAGCTGAGCCACTGGGGAAGTCTATATGTAAAGTGGGCTCAGTAGTGTTGGGCTATATGCTCCAGAGTGCAAGTTCAGTAGTTGCAGCATGCCTGCTCAAGACTTGGGTTGCAAGTACTGTGATGCTTGATATGAAATAAAAAAACCAGTGGTGGGAGGTATGCTCCTGAATACAAGCTTGGAAGTTTCAGCATCCAGTCCTTGGAGTGTGGCAACACTACTGGCAGGATTCTTACTCAAGATTGCAAGCTCAATAGTTGAGAATTGATGCACAAACACATGATTTCAGTAGTGGCAAGGCATGACATTCAGATTGCATGCTCATTAGTTGCAGTAGGCATGTTCTATAATGCAGGCTCAGTAATGGGAAGTGGTGGGCTTTATAGTGCAAATTAACTAGCTGTGGAATCCTCCTCTAGAATATATGTTTAAAAGTGGCAGAACACAGATCCCAAAGTGCAAGCTCAGTAGTTCCCTCGAGTGTCCTCTGTGTATCTGGTGATTAGTGGTGGGATGTGAACTCCAGAATTCAAGATCAATAGTTACAACATGTCTTATTTAGAGAATGGGCTCAATAGTGATGATACGTGTTCTCTAGTACTCAAACTCAGCCTTAGCAAGATTTGGGCTTCAGACTGAAAGCCCAACAAATGTGGCAAGCAGGTTTTATAGTGCAGCATGCATGCTCCAAAGTCCAAGTAGTGGGGTCATGCCTTATCTCAAGAAGACTCTCAATATTTATGGGATGCATAACCTAGAACATCAGCTCAGTCTTCTCAAGGCATATATTCCATACTATAAGCTCAGCATCTCTGGCACCACAGTTCCATAACATGGGGACATTAGTGGAGTAAAAGCTCACTAGGTGTGGCACCTGGATTTTATAGCACCTTAGTGGAGGGGTGTGTGCTCCAAGTCTAAGCTCAGTGGTGGAGACCTGTCTATTCCAGAGCTGGGTCTCCATGTTTATGGCTTGCATGAACTAGAGCATCAGCTCAGTAGCTGAAAGACATGTATTCCAAATTGTATCCTCAGTAGTTGTGGTACTACAGCAGCAGAGCATGGCTCAGTAGTGACAGGACATATATTTAAGGGTACATGGTCAGTAGTTGCAACACTTATGTTCTACAGTATTGGCTTATTAGTAGCAGGATGACTGACTATTTCATTGCAAGCTCAGTAGTTCAGGATGGCCAGCTCTAGAAATTGGGCTCAATATGGCAAGTTAGAGTTCTAAAACTGGGCATCAGTAATCTCAAGACCTTTCTCCAGAGTATAATCTCAATAGTTGTACAGATACCATAGAACATGGGATCACTAGTGGTGGGTCCTGTATTCCAGAGTGCAAACTCAGTAATTTCAGTATGTTAGCTCTAGAGTGCCTTCTCAGTAATCCTATGGGACATGCTCTAGGACAAATCTCAGTAGTGGAGGGATGCATGCTCCTTAGTGCAAGCTGTGTAGTTGTGTATGGATGCTCCAGGGGTTGTGGTCAGTACTGGCAGGACCTCGGGTCCAGAATGTAAGCTAAATAACTTCTGGCAAAACTGGTTTAAAGCAGAAGCTCAGTAGTAGTGAGACACATGTTCAAGGATACAAATTCAGTACTTAGGCAGGTCAGTTCAAGAATATTGGGTCAGTAGTTGGAGAAGGAGACTTCAGAACATTTGCTCAGTAGTGGCATAATGTATATTCTAGAATGGCCTCAGTACTATTGAGATATTTGATATGGAGTCTAAGCACACTTTTGTGGAATTTATGCTTAGAGCACATGCTCAGTAGTGGTGGGAAACCTGATCCCGCATGAAGGCAGAGAAGTTGCAGAACCTGTGTTGTAGATCATAGGCTCAGTAGTTCTGGAACAAGTTGAGAACTTGGTTCTGGAACCAAGTTCAGTACAGTACAAACTCAGTACATGCAAAACACATGGCTCAGAGATCAAGGTACAGTCTGCGTCACAAGTGCTCTAGAGCATGGATTCAGTGTTTCAGAAACATCCACTCTACAGTGCAACCTCAGTAGTTGTGTTTTGTCACTTCTGGAGATGGTCCCACATGTGAACAAACACATACTTCAGATCCTGCTCAATATTTCTGGAATGTATACTCTAGAGCACAGCCGCTCTAGTGGACTCTTGAATGCAGGCTCAGTAGTTGTGTCATGCCCATTTTACAGTATTGGCTGAATGGAGGTGAGATATGTGCTCTGGCAATTAGCTCAGTGAAAAAAAAAAAAAGTTAAAAAGGTATATATGCACTGGAATGCAAACACGTTTCTTGCAACACATTTTCTCTAGAATGCAGACTAAGTAAAGGTGGAACCAGAGCCTCAGTGTGCAAGCACAAAACTTGTGTCACTCCTTGTCTTCAGTTCAATTCAGTTCAGTGCTCAGTCATGCCCAACTCTTTGAGACCCCATGAATTGCAGCATGCCAGGCCTGCCTGTCCATCACAAACTCCCAGAGTTTATCCAAACCCATGTCCATCTAGTCAGTGATATCATCCATCCATCTCATCCTCTGTCATCCCCTTCTCCTCCTGCCCCTAATATCTCCTAGCATCAGGGTCTTTTCCAGTGAGTCAACTCTTCTCATCAGGTGGCCGAAGTATTGGAGTTTCAGCTTCAGCATCAGTCCTTCCAATGAACACCCAGGACTGATCTCCTTTAGGATGGGCTGATTGGATCTCCTTGCAGTCCAAGGGACTCTCAAAAGTCTTCTCCAACACCACAGTTCAAAAGCATAAATTCTTTGGTGCTCAGCTTTCTTCACAGTCCTACTCTTACATTCATACAAGAACACTGGAAAAACCAAAACCTTGACTAGATGGACATTTTTCACCAAAGTAATGTCTCTGCTTTTTAATATGCTATCTAGGTTTGTCATAACTTTCCTTCCAAGAAGTAAGCATCTTTTAACTTCATGGGCTAATAGTGGTTGGATACATGACAAAATGTGGCCTACTAGAGAAGGGAATGTCAAACCACTTGACTATTCTTGCCTTGAGAACCTCATGAGCAGTATGAAAAGGCAAAAAGATAAGACACTGAAATATGAACTGCCCAGATTGGTAGGTGCCCAACATGCTACTGGAGATCAGTGGAGAAATAAATCCATAAAGAATGAAGAGTTGGAGCCAAAGCAAAACCACCTTCCAGTTGTGGATCTGACAGGTGATAGAGCAAAGTATGATACTGTAAGAGCAATATTGCATAGGAACCTGGAAAATTAGATTCATGAATCAAGGCAAATTGGAAATGGTCAGGCAGGAGATGGCAAAAGTGAACATTGACATTTTAGGGATCAATGAAATAAGATGGACTGGAATGGGTGAATTTAACTCAGATGACCATCATATCTACTACTGTGGGGAAGAATCCCTTAGAGGAAATGGAGTAGCCAGCGTAGTTAAAAAAGAGTCTAAAATGTAGCAGTTGGATGCAACCTCAAAAATGAGATGAATGATCTCTGTTCATATCCAAGGCAAACCATTCAATATCATGGCAATCCTAGTGTATGCCCCGACCAGTAATACTGAAGAAGCTGATGTTGTAGGGTTCTATGAAGACCTACAACACCTTTTAGAAATAACACCCAAAAAAGATATCCTTGTCATTAGAGGGGACAGGAATATAAAAGTAGGAAGTCAAGAAACATCTAGAAAACTGGCAAATTTGACCTTGGAGTACAGAAAGAAGGTCAAAGGCTAATAGAGTTCTGCCAAGAGAACGCACTGGCCATAGCAAACACCCTCTTCCAGCAACACGACAAGACTCTACACATGGACATCACAAGATGGTCAACACTGAAATGAGATTGATTATATTCTTTGCAACCAAAGATGGAGAAGCTCTATACAGTCAGCAAAAACAAGACCAGGAGTTGACTGTGGCTCAGATCGTGAACTCCTTGTTGACAAATTCAACTTAAAGAAAGTAGGGAAAACCAATAGACCATTCAGGTATGACCTAAATCAAATCCCTTATGATTATACAGTGGAAATGGGAAATTGATTTAAGGGAATAGATCTGATAGAGTGCGTGAAGAACTATGGACAGAGGTTCATGACATTGTACAGGAGACAGGGATCAAGACTTTCTCCAAGAAAAATAAATACAAAAGAGCAAAATGGCTCTCTGAGGAGGTATCACAAATAGCCGTTGAAAGAAGAGAAGCAAAAAACAAAGCAGAAAGGGAAAGATATACCCATTTGAATGCAGAATTCCAAGGAATAGCAAGGAGAGATAAGAAAGCCTTCCTCAGTGATCAGGGCAAAGAAATAGAGGTAAACAAAAGAATGGGAAAGACTAGAGATCTCTTCAAGTAAATTAGAGATACCAAGGAACATTTCATACAAAGATGAACTCAATAAAGGACAGAGATGGTATGGACCTAAAAGAAGCAGTGGGCATTAAGAAGAGGTGGCAAGAAAACACAGCAGTACTATACAAAACAGATCTTCACAACCCAGATAATCACCATGGTATGATCACTCACCTAGGACCAGACATCCTGGAATATGAAGTCAAGTGGGCCTTAAGAAACATCACTACGAACAAAGCTAGTAGAGGTGATAGAATTCCAGTTGAGCTATTTCGAATTATAAAAGATGATGCTGTGAAAGTGCTGCACTCAATATGCCAGCAAAGTTGGAAAACTCAGCAGTGGCCACAGGACTGGAAAAGCAATTCAATCCCAAAGAAAGGTAATTGCAAGGAATGCTCAAACTCTTGCACATTTGTTCTCATCTCATATGTTAGTAAAGTAATGCTCACAATTCTCCAAGCAAGGATTCAACAGTACATGAACTGTGAGCTTCCAGATGTTCAATCTAGTTTAAGAAGAGGCAGAGGAATGAGAGATCAAATAGGCAACATCTGCTGGGTCATCGAAAAAGCAGGAGAGCTCCAGAAAAAAAAAAAAATCCATTTGTTTTATTGACTATGCCAAAGCCTTTGACTGTGTGGATCACAATAAACTGTGGAAAATTCTGAAACAGATGATAATATGAGACCACCTGACCTGCCTCTTGAGAAATCTGTGTTCAGGTTAGGAAGCAACAGTTAGAGCTGGGCATGAAACAACAGACTGGTTCCAAATAGGAAAAGGAGTACACCAAGACTGTATATTGTCACCCTGATTATTTAACTTATATGCATAGTACATTATGAGAAATGCAGAACTGGAGGAAGCACAAGCTGCAACCAAGATTGCCAAGAGAAATATCAGTAACCTCAGATATCAAAATGATGTACAATTATGGCAGAAAGGGAAGAACAAAAGAGTCTCTGATGAAAGTGAAAGAGGAGAGTGAAAAAGTTGGCTTAAAGCTCAACATTCAGAAAACTAAGATCATGATTTCTGATCCCACCACTTCCTGGCAAATAGATGGGGAAACAGTGGAAACATTGGCAGACTTTATTTTGGGGGACTCCAAAATCACTGCAGATGGTGACTGCAGCCATGAAATTAAAAAATACTTACTCCTTGGAAGGGAAGTTATGACCAACCTGGACAGCATATTGAAAAGCAGAGACTTGACTTTGCAAACAAAAGTCCATTTAATCAGAGCTGTGGTTTTTCCAGGAGTCATGTATGGATGTGAGAATTGGAGTATAAAAACATGCTGAGCACCAAAGAATTGATGCTTTTGAACTGTGGTGTTGAAGAAGATTCGTGAGAGTCCCTTGGACTGCAAGGAGTTTCAACCAGTCAGATCTAAAAGATATCAGTCCTGAATGTTTATTGGAAAGTCTGATGTTGAAGCTGAAACCCCAAAACTTTGGCCACCTGATTCAAAGAACTGACTCATTTGAAAAGACCCTGATGCTGGGACTGATTGATGGTGGACAGAGAAGGGGACGAGAGAGGATGAGATGGTTGGATGGCATCACCAACTCATTGGACATGAGTTTAAGTATACTGGGAATTATACAGTGATGGATAGGGAGGCTTTGCATTTTGTAGTCCATGGGTGGCAAAGAATTGGACATGACTAAGTGACCTAACTGAAATGAACATGCTCTGAGCATGGGATCAGTAGTGCTGGGACCCATGATCCAGAGTGTACACTCAGCAGTAGTGGCATGCCTTCTTGAGGCCTGAGTGACTGTTGCTGTGATGCATGGTCATAAACACCAGCCTCAGAGTCCTATCTTAGTAACTGCAAGGATGTGATAGTTGGACTGTGAAGACAGTTGAGCACTGAAGAATTGATACTTTTGAACTGAGGTGTTGGAGAAGACTCTTGAGAGTCCCTTGGGCTGCAAGGAGATCCAACCAGTCCATCCTAAAGGAGATCAGTCCTGGGTGTTCATTGGAAGGACTGATGTTGAAGCTGAAGCTCCAATACTTTGGCCACTTCATGTTAAGTGTTGACTCACTGGAAAAGACTCTGATGCTGGGAGGGATCGGGGGCAGGAAGAGAAAGGGATGACAGAGGATGAGATGTCTGGATGACATCACTGACTTAATGGAGTAAACTCTGAAAGTTGATGATGGACAGGGAGGCCTGGCATGCTGTGATTCATGGGGTTTCAAAGAGTTGGACATGACTGAGCAACTGAAATGAACTGAACTGAACAGCAGCAAGCAAATTTTAGAACTTGGGGTAATTAGTGATAGGACATTATTGCAAGTTTAGTAGTTTTGTTCATTTACTCTAGAACTTGGTGTCAGGAATGCCATGATATTTGATCCAGAGTGCAAATTCAATACTTCCAGAGGGCCTGCTCTAGAATATGCTCTCAGTAGAGATGGGACACGGAGTTCAGAGTTAAAGCTCATTATTTTCAGCACCACTTCTGTAGAACATGGACTCAGTATGGGCTATTGAGTACTGCAGTGTGCAACTTCTAATAGTAGAACACATGCTCAATATTACAGGCTCAGAAGTCATGGAACAAGACTCTACAAGGCAGGGTAAGTAGTGGTAAGAAGTGGCAAGACACAGACTTTATAGAGGTTGGATGTGTGCTCCATGGTGAAGACTCAGTGATTCTAACACCTCTCCTACAGCTTAGAGCTCCTTCTCCTCCCACCATGAGGGATCCATAGTGGTGGTTTCATCCTATACAATTTAGACTCAGTTGTTTCCCCTGACCACCGCTGTAGTATGGTCTAGGTAATTCTGGCATGCTGGGATTGGGGTATGGGTTTCATAGAGTGGGAAGAAGCCTGTGGAACCTGGAACCCCTAGTATTTGGATGCATTCTCCAGGAAAAAACTCACTAGTTGTATCAAGACCACTATAGAACATGGATTCAGAAGTGGTGTCATGTGCCCTAGAATGCAACCTCAGTAGTGAAAAAGACATGACACTAGAGCATGTGCTCCATAGTGCCTGGACACATGCTCTAACATGCATGATCAGTAGTTGAGGCAGGCATGCATGAGTTTGAAGGCTCATAGTCTTGGGAGGCAGGCTATATAGTGCAGATTCTGTAGCTCTGGCACAACTGCTTGATAATGGGACTCAATAGCATCATTAATCATGCTCCATCGTGAAAATTCAGTATTTGCAGCAAACATCCTCTAGATTTCTAGATTTCAGAATAATGGTGGTGGGGCATATGCTTCAGAGTGAAAGCTCATTAACTGTATCATTTGCCCTCTAGAGAACAGGTGCAAAGGAAACGTTGCCTCCTTTAAAACACGGGCCTGCTCTAGAGCACATGCTAAGTTGTGTTACGGCTCATATTCCAGAGTGCATGCTCAATAGTTATGACACATGAGCTGTAGAGTGGGGAGTCTGTAATGACATGTTGCATGCTCCAGAGTACACACTTACTTCTTGGTGCATTCCTGCTCTAGACTGTGGGTTTTTGGTGGAGGAATGTATGGTCTATAATGAGGGATCAGTAGTGGTGGGACCTGTGCCCCAAAGTGCAAGGTCAATCATTGAGCTGCAGGAGCTGTAGAGTGCAGTCTTAGTAGTGGTAAGATGAATGTTTGAGAGTCCAAGCTCAGGAGAGGGTTATGCCTTCTAGAGCTGAGACTAAATAGTTGTGGCATGTGTACACCAGACTATGAGCTCAGTAGTGGCAAGATGTATATTCCAAAGGGCAGATTCAGTTGTTGGAGAACATGTGTCCTAAACTGTTGGCACAAGAGTGCTGGGATATTTTCTCCAGTGGGAGGGATAAGATGCACGTTATAGAATGCAGGCTCAGCACTTGTACAACCTTTGTTCCAGAGGCCAAACTAAGTAGTTGCAGAAAGGGTGGCTAAAGTATGAACCATAGTTGCAAGACAAATACTACAAAAGGTGGGCATAGTAGTAGTTGGGAATGTTCCAGAGTTTAAGGTCTTTAATTGCAGCACACATGCTGTAGAATGCAGACTCAGGACTGGCTGTTTGCAGGCCTTAAGCTGCAAGCTTGGTAGTGGCTAAATGCCTGTTCTAAGTAATGAACTCAGTAGTGGAGGAACACGTGTTCCAGAATGCAGTCTTACTAGTTGCAGGAAGCATCCTACATATAGATGTATACATGTAGTGCTGGGATGTGTGCTCCAGAGTTCAAGATCAGCAGAGCAGTAGTTATGGCACACATGCTTTGGAGTGTGGCCTCAATAGTGGCAGGATGCATTCTACAGACTTCGAGCTTATTGTGGCAAGGCATGTGCTCCAAAGTCCAAGCTTACTAGTTGTGGAACATGGGCATTATATCCCAGGCTCAGTAGTGGTGGGACATGTGCTTGACAGTTCAAAATAAGAAACTACATCATACAGGCTCTAGAATGCATGATCAGGTGAGCAGGACATGTCCTCCAGAGAGCCATATTAGCGGTGGTGGCCTTCTTGTATGCACTCTCCAGTGTGCACATCAGTAGTGGCAACCCTGGTGCTTTGTAGTAAGCTCTATGGAGAGCCACATGTTCCAGACTATAAACTCAGTAGTTATAGTATACTTGCTTTAGAGTACGATGTCAGTAGTGGTGGTGTTTCTGCTATGGAGCATGGGCTGAAGTCTAGGAATATGTGCTCCAGTGTGCATTTTGTCAAATGTGGCAAAGATGCACTAAATACAGTACTGGTGGTGACCGGATGTGTACTCTAGGATGTAATTTCAATAGCTGGGGCACACATGCTTAGAACCAGGGTCAGTGGTTGTAGGTGACTATAGAGTTGGTGTGTTAGTTGCTCAGTTATGTCTGATTCTTTGTGATCACATGGACTGTGGCCCATCAGGATTCTGTGTCTATGGAATTCTCAGGGCAAGAATATCGAGGTAGGTAGGCATTCCCTTCTCTAGTTGATCTTCCTGACCCAGGGATGTCAGGAAAAACTCATGTCTCCTGCATTGCAAGCAGATTCTTTATTGTCTTCAACACCAGGGAAGCCCAAACACATGTTAGTTATTTGTTGTATGTGTGCTTGGCTACTTTAGTTGTGTTTGACTTTTTGAAACAGTATGGGATGTGCCTGCCAGACTCCTCTGTCCATCAGGTTCTCCATGAAAGAATAAGGGAGTGGGTTGCCTTGATTTTTTCCAGGGAATCCTCCCCACCCAGGGACTGAACTCTAATCTCCTGTGCCTCCTTCTTAGCTAACAAATTCTTTACATGCTAGGCCACCAGGTAGCCCACACAGAAGCTGGAGTCAGTAGTTGTGGGACACGTGCTTAAGAGTTCAGTTCAGTTCATTCACTCAGTTGTGTCTAACTCATTGTCACCCCATGGATTGCAGCACACCAGGCCTCCTTGTCCATCACCAACTCCCAGAGTTCACCCAAACCCATGTCCATTGAGTCAGCGATGCCATCCAACCATCCCATCCTCTGTCATCCCCTTCTCCTCCTGCCCTCAATCTTTTCCAACATCAGGGTCTTTTCAAATGAGACAGCACTTGGCATCAGGTGGCCAAATTGTTGGAGTTCAACTTCAACATCAGTCCTTTAAATAAACATCCAGGACTGATCTACTTTAGGATAGACTGGTTGGATCTCCTTGCAGTCCAAGGGACTCTCAAGAGTCTTCTCCAACACCACAGTTCAAAAGCATCAATTCTTGGGTGCTCAGCTTTCTTTATAGTCCACCTCTAACATCCATACATGACCACTGGGAAAACCATAGCCCTGACTAGACAGATTTATTTTTTTCATTTATTTTTATTAGTTGGAGGCTAATTACTTTACAATATTGTAGTGGTTTTTGTCATATATTGACATGAATCAGCCCAGACAGATTTTTGTTGACAAAGTAATGTCTTTGCTTTTTAATATGCTGTCTAGGCTGGTCATTACATTCCTTCCAAGGAGTAAGTGTCTTTTAATCTCATGGCTGCCATCACCATCTGCAGTGATTTTGGAGCCCAGATAAATAAAGTCAGTCCCTGTTTCCATTGTTTCCCCATCTACATGCCATGAAGTGGTGGGACCAGATGTCATAATCTTAATTTTCTGAATGATGAGCTTTAAGCCAACTTTTTCACTCTTCTTTTTAACTTTCATCAAGAGGCTTTTTAGTTCCTCTTCACATTTTGCCATAAGGGTGGTGTCATCTGCATATCTGAGGTTATTGATATTTCTCCCATGCTTCAGAGTACAAGCTCAGTACTTGGGGTACACCTGATTGAGAGAAGGGTCTCTGAGTGCCATGGTCTGGGCTATGGATCAAAAGTTCTGTAGTGGTGAGAAGCATGCTCTTGAGAGCAAGGTTGGAAGTTTCAGCACATGGTCTCTAGTTGTGAGGTCATTACTGGTTGGAAGATTTCTCAAGATTGCAAACTCAGTAGTTCCTAAGGGAAACATTGGATCATTAGATAAACAGTGGTGGCAGTAGGCCCACAGTACATGCTCTATAGTCGCTGCATGCATGCTCTGGGATGCAGGCTCAGTAGTGCCATTTTTTGGGCCCTCTAGTGCAGGTTAAGTAGTTATGGAATACTTCCTCTAAAGTGTGGGCTCAAAAGTGATAGAACACATGCTCCAGTGGCAAGTTTAGTAGTTGGGGCATGTGTCCTTTTTACTGCAGGCACTTAGTCGTGGAATGAGTGCTCTAGAGTTAAACATTAGTAGTTATGGCCTGCCTGGTATAGAGTGTGGCCTCAGTAGTGATGAAATGTGTCTTCTAGAATGCATGCTCAGTAGTGGCAAGATGGGTCTTCTATAGTGAAAGCCCACTAGTTGTGACAGATGGCTTTATATCACAGGAGTAGAAGTGGTGGATATGTGTTGAAAAGTCTAAGGTCAGTAGTTGGAACATGCCTACTCTAGAGCATGGCAATACTTTGGAGAAGCATGAACTAGAGCATTGGTTCAATAGTTTCAAGGTGTGTGTTTTGTAGTACAATCTCGGTAGTTGTGGCACTTCAGCTCCAGTCATGGGTAAAATAGTGACAAAATATATGTCTCAAAGTGCATGGTCCACTTATGCTCCAAAATATTGGATCAGTAGTGGTGAGACAGTCTATTCATAATGCACACTTAGTAGCTGCAATAGGCCAGGTCTAAAAATCAGGGACAGTAGTGGCAAGATGCATGTTTAAGAAGATACCATACATTCAGGTGTAATATTCAAGGTTGTTTGTTCCAAAGTGCAATCACTATAGATCTTCTAGATCTTCTCTAGAACATGGACTCAGTAGTGGCTATTGAGTGCTGCAGTGTGCATGTTCTAATAGTTGCACACTACCTCTATAGTTCAGGTTCAGCTGAAATACGACTTTAGAAATAGAGTAAAGGAGTGGTAAATCACAGGTTCAATAGTGGTTGGAGGTGTGTTCCACTGTGGAATCTCAGTGGATGCCAAACATCTACTCTAAACCTTGGGTTCAGTAATGCCTGGATACATGCTCTAGAATGTGGGACCCACAGGGTTAGATACACACTCTGGATTGTAAACCTGGTTGTTGCAGTTCATCTATAGCACGGATGAAGCAACTGTAGCATACTTACTCAGGAATGTTAGTTCAGTAGTGGAGAAATTAAGCTGCAGGATGTGGGCTCACTAGTATTTGGATGCATTCTCCAAAAGAGTTTCATTAATGGTAGCAAGTCCACTATAAAGTGAAGACTCAATAGTGGCATCATGTGCTCCAGAATGCAAGCTCAGAAGTGGACAAATAGGACTCTAGAATTTGGGCTCAGTAAGTGACCAGACACATGTTCATGTGCACAATCAGTATTTGAGGCAAGTTCTCACTAGAATACAGGCTCAGTAGCATGGGAGACAGGTTGTAGAGTGCAGTTCAGTAGCTGCGTCATGCCCAATCGAGACTGTGACTCTATAATATTAGAAAGCATGTTCCAAGGTGCAAGTTTACTATGCAGCAACTGAGTTCCAGATTTTGGACTAGTTGTGGCAGGATATGTGCTTTAAGAGTGCAGGCTCATTAGTTGTGATACATGTATTCTAGAGTGCAGGCTCAAGTGGCAGGTTGCATCACCTAATACGTGGGCTCACTGGTGGAAAGACAATTGCTCCAGAGTGCAAACTGAGTAGTGGCATATGTCTGCTCTAGAGTGCAGGCTTTGTTGCATCAGGAAGCACAGTCCAGAGTGTAAGCTCAGTAATTGCAGCATATATACTCTAGAATATGTCCTCAGTAGTGTCAGGTTATGTGCTCCATAATACATTCAATTTGGGAGAATTCCTGCTCTATATTGTAGTCTTTTACTGGAGGATTGTTGCTTTAGAATGAGGGATCAATAAGGGTGGCACATGTGCTGCAGAGTTAAGGTCAGTCACTGGGCCACATGAACTCTATAGAGTGCAGTCTCAGTAGTAACAATACACATAGTTGAGTGTGCAAACTCATTAGTGGTGGCATGCCTACTCTAGTGCCAAGTAGTTGTGTAGTTGTGCCACGTGTGCACTTGAGCATGAATAATGTAGTGGAAAGATGTGTATCCCATAGTGCCATCTCAGTAATAGGAGTACATGTGCACTAAATGTTGGCTCAGTAGTGGCAGGATGATTTATTCAATGCCAATGGTAAGTATTTGTGTGCTTTACCTGCTCTAGAGCACACTTTCAGTAGTGGCAGATCATGTCTTTTGGAATATAAAGTCAGTAGTGGCAACACAGGTACACTAGAGTGTGGGATCAGTACTAGAGGCATGCTCACTTTTGAATATATGGCTCTGTAGTTGCAGGATGCCAGCTCTATCATGCAGAGTCAATAGGGGCATGTTTCTTTTCTTTTTTTTTTCCCCCTTTATTTTTATTAGTTGGAGGCTAATTACTTTACAATATTGTAGTGGTTTTTGTCATACATTGACATGAATCAGCCATGGATTTACATGTGTTCCCCATCCCGATCCCCCCTCCCACCTCCCTCTCCACCCTATTTCTCTGGGTCTTCCCAGTGCACCAGGCCCGAACATTTGTCTCATGCATCCAACCTGGGCTGATGATCTGTTTCACCCTAGATAATATACATGTTTTGATGCTGTTCTCTTGAAACATCCCACCCTCGCCTTCTCCCACAGAGTCCAAAAGTCTGTTCTGTAAATCTGTGTCTTTTTCTGTTTTGCATATAGGGTTATTGTTACCATCTTTCTAAATTCCATATATATGCGTTACTATACTGTATTGGTCTTTATCTTTCTGGCTTTCTTCACTCTGTATAATGGGCTTCAGTTTCATCCATCTCATTAGAACAGATTCAACTGAATTCTTTTTAATGGCTGAGTAATATTCCATGGTGTACATGTACCACAGCTTCCTTGTCCATTCATCTGCTGATGGGCATCTAGGTTGCTTCCATGTCCTGGCTATTATAAACAGTGCTGCGATGAACACTGAGGTGCACGTGTCTCTTTCAGATCTGGTTTCCTCAGTGTGTATGCCCAGAAGTGGGATTGCTGGGTCATATGTCAGTTCTCTTTCCAGTTTTTTTTTAAGAAATCTCCACACTGTTTTCCATAGAGGCTGTACTATTTTGCATTCCCACCAACAGTGTAAGAGGGTTCCCTTTTCTCCACAACCTCTCCAGCATTTATTGCTTGTAGACTTTTGGATAGCAGCCATCCTGACTGGTGTACCTCATTGTGGTTTGGATTTGCATTTCTCTGATAATGAGTGATGTTGAGCATCTTTTCATGTGTTTATTAGCCATCTGTATGTCTTCTTTGGAGAAACGTGTGTTTAGTTCTTTGGCCCATTTTTTGATTGGGCCATTTATTTTTCTGGAATTGAGCTGCAGGAGTTGCTTGTATATTTTTGACATTAATTCTTTGTCTGTTGCTTCATTAGCTATTATTTTCTCCCAATCTGAGAGCTGTCTTTTCACCTTGCTTATAGGGGCATGTTTTTGCTTCAGAGTGTACATGAAGAATTTGCAGCATGGGTGCTCCATAGTCTGGGCTCAGTATTTTCAGTGACACAGGCTCTGTGGTGCAACTCATTAATTGTAAAAGGCCTACTCTAGAAGGCAGTCCTGATAATAACTGGATGCATGTTCCTGAGTGCTACTACGAATTTGCAGACCATCTGCACTAGAGCAAGGGCACAGTACTTTCATGATGCATGCTCCTGAATTCAACCTCAGTAGTTTTGATACACCTACTTTAAAACAAGTGTCCTGTAGAAGTGAGAATCCTGCTTAAGGATGCCAACTCAGTATTCTCAGGGAGTGTGTCCTAAAGTGCATGTTTAATAGTGGAAGCACACTGCTTTAAAGTGTGAGCTCAGTAGTGGCAGGAGGCAAGCTGTATAATGCAAGTTCAACAGCTCTGCCATGCCTGCTCTTTAGGGAAGGTTCAAAGAGGGCAGAACAAAGGGTCCAGAGTTAAAGCTTAGACATCACTTGTGTTCTTTAGATCTTGTGCTGCATTGTCAGGGTGTGTGCTCCAGAATGTAAGCTGAGTAGTGTCAAGTGAGTCCTAATTTGCAAGGACACTAGAAGTGAGGGGCACAGTACAGATTGTAAAATCACTAGGGGGAGTGATTCCTGTAGAATGGGGACTCTGTATGTGTGGCACACATGAACTAGAGTGTCAACTCAGTACTTGCAAGACCTGCATTCCATTGGGTAATTGCAGTAGTTGTGACATGACAGCTCTTCAGCATAAGCTCAGCAGTGGCAGGACTTAATATTCAAAATTGCAAGCACCATTGTTTCAGCATGGATTCTAGAAAATAAAAACTCACTAATGGTGGGACACTTGCTCCAAAATGCAAGCTCATTAGTTGTGGCAGAACACAAGCCCTATAATGAGGAAACATATCTTAAATGAGGGATCTGTGACTATAAGATGTGTGTTCTAAAACCCGGGTTTAGCAATCTCTGACCAGTTATTCTAGCATTCAATCTCACTACTTGCTGCATGCATACATAGAGTGCAGACTCAAAAGTGGCAGGATGCATGGTGTAGATTAGGGCTCATTAATGCAGCATACTTGCTCCAGGAAGCAAACTCAGTATTTTCAGCATGCCTGCTCTAGAGGAGGGATTAAGTAGTTCCAAAATGTGCTCTAGAACACCAACTCAGTAGGGCCAGGATGCAACACTTAGAGTACAAGCTTAGAAGTTAGAGAATGCAGGTTCAATTGCAAGGTTATATTGTTGCACAGTCTCCTCTCAGTGGTTGTGGATTGACTGCTCTAAAGCATGGGTTTGATGATGTGTGGGATATGTATTCCAGAATGCAAGCATAGTGGTTGTAGCATGGATGTTCTAATAAAATAATGGCTCACTAATGATGGGATACTTGCTATAGAGAGCAAGCTTATAAGTGGGGCACATGAGCAAACTCTAGAGCAAACATTTAGTAGTTGTGGAACAAGTGGACTAGAATGTGGAGCTTGTCCTGGCAAGATGTGTATTCCAAAGTATAAGCTCAATAGTTATATCATGACTGCTCTAGATCATGGGCACAGTAGTGGCAAGACATATATTTCACAGTGAAAACTCAGTAGCTGAAATATGAGTGTCCTAAAACTTTGGCTCTGAGGTGGTGTGATGCTTTCTCCAATATGCAAGCTCAGTAGTTGTAGCTTGCCTGCTATAGAATGAGGGCTCTCTAATGGCAAGATGCATGTTACTAGAATGCAGGCTTAGTGGTGTCAGGACATTTGCTCCAGAGGCTAAGTGTAATAGTTGCAGTAAGTGCATTTGGGTGTTGAAGTTGCAAGGTTCATATTACAGAAGATGGGTCAGTAGTGGTGGGACAGGTGCTCCAAAGTGCAAGCTCAGTAGTTTTAACCTGCTCAAGAGCAGGCTCCAGTAGGTCCTCAATGTGAGTTATGGAAAGCAACTCAGTAGTGGAGGGAAACATTCTCCTGACCCCAAACTTATTATTTATGCTATTTAGACTCTAAAATGTGGTATCATAAGTGGCAGACACGTGCTCAAGGGTGCAACCACAGAAGTTGCCAGTGGCTGGATTGAAATATGGGGCAGTGAAAGATTGTTGCTATGAGCCACGAATGTTGCCGGGATTTATGGCCTCTGGAGGGAAGCAGTTCAATCCAGGACCAGGGATGAGGTTTGATCACTCAGAGCTTTTTGTGTCCTAAAGTTTTATTAAAGTATAAAAGAGCTAGAGAAATCTTCTCATATAGACATCAAATGGTGACAGAAAGAGTGCACTCTTTCTAGTTTTAAACAAGGAAATATATATCTATTAGCAAGCTGCTAGTTAGAGAAGGGAAATGCCTGTAAACTGAGAGAGTTTTACCAGGCCCCTCACTGATAACATTTATTTTGATATAGTATTGGCACAAGCTGAATCATCCCTGGCCATAAAACAATTTACATGAATCTTGAAGAAAGGCAGATTTCCAAGCTAATATGTGGTTCATTAACATAGCTTAAGAAGATATTTTCATAAGAAGAACACACTGGTTAGCTCAAGGTTTGAGATAAATGACATTCAGGCAGAACAAGGTTTAACCATGACAACATAGGATGAAGAGGGAAAAGCAAAAAATCGTCTGCCACTTGCAGTTTATTTCCTCCTACCACTTCAACCGTGTGGATCACAATAAACTGTGGAAAATCCTGAAAGAGATGGGAATGCCAGACCACCTGACCTGCCTCTTGAGAAACCTGTATGTAGGTCAGGAAGCAATAATTAGAACTGGAAATGGGACAACAGACTGGCCCCAAATAGGAAAAGGGGTACGTCAAGGCTGTCTATTGTCACCCTGCTTATTTAACTTACATGCAGAGCACATCATGAGAAATGCTGGGCTGGAAGAAGCACCAGCTGGAATCAAGATTGCCGAGAGAAATATCAATAACCTCAGATATGCAGATGACACCACCCTTATGGCAAAAGGTGAAGAGGAATTAAAAAGCCTCTTGATGAAAGTGAAATAGGAGAGTGAAAAAGTAGGCTTAAAGCTTAATATTCAGAAAACTAAGATCATGGCATCTGGTCCCATCACCTCATGGGAACTAGATGGGGAGACAGTGGAAACAGTGTCAGACTTTAGTTTTTTGGGCTCCAAAATCACTGCAGATGGTGGCTGCAGTCATGAAATTAAAAGATGTTTACTCCTTGCAAGGAAAGTTATGACCAACCTGGACAGCATATTAAAAAGCAGAGACATTATTTTACCAACAAAGGTCCATCTAGTCAAGGCTATGGTTTTTCTAGTGGTCATGTATGGATGTGAGAGTTGGACTGTGAAGAAAACTAGCACCAAAAAATTGATGTTTTTGAACTGTGATGTTGGAGAGGACTCTTGAGAGTCCCTTGGATGGCAAGGAGATTCAAGCAGTCCATCCTAAAGGAGATCAGTCCTGGGTGTTCATTGGAAGGACTGATGTTGAAGCTGAAACTCCAGTACTTTGGCCACTTCATGCCAAGAGTTGATTCATTGGAAAAGACCCTGATGATGGGAGGGCTTGGAAGCAGGAGGAGAAGGGGATGACAGAGGATGAGATGGCTGGATGACATCCCCAACTGGATGGGCAAGAGTTTGACTAAACTCCAGGAGTTGGTGATGGACAGGGAGGCCTGGCTTGCTATGATTCATGGGGTCGCAAAGAGTCGGACACAACTGAGAGACTGAACTGAACTGAACCACTTGGAGACCTCTCTCTGACCTCCTTACTGAGGCAATTATCACTCTCATTCAACCTTTTTCTTTTAGGAGAATTATGTTGCTAAGAGAAAGGGGCAGCGTTCTCATTACATAATTTCTTCTGGGCTGACAAGTGGCATCTTCCCTAATTTCTTGAGGCAACATATTCTCCTAAACCTTATATTGAGGGTCTCTGATTGGGAGTCCAGAATAATAGTTGGAGGAGGCTGTGACACTCCTAAGAGCCTGAATAACTGTTTGCAACTTAAAAACCTTCATGTGAAAACAAACAAACAAACAAACAAACAAAAAAACCTTCATGTAGCTAGAAAAAAATCCAGTTACACAGTTAAACATGCAGGGGGCAAAAACAAACAGAAAATACCCAGAACAATCGGAAGAATTACAATGAAAATAGTTTCATACCATGGGGAATTAGCTAACATTTCCTAAAGAGAGGTGACTGAGGCCTTTGGAATATCTATAGCCTGCATCATCTTATATATTTAGCAAAGTGCTTATATCTGTTATGTATATACAACATGAGGTATGAACAATGGCACAGGTTCCTCCTTATGTAGCTGTTAGAATATCTAAGGCCAACCTGTTTTGTGAAACCATCTCTACAATTTGTGTTTGTTCAGCATTAAGGGATGAAGTAGCTTTTTAAGAATCTTGCAAAGCCTGTTGAGCAAAGTAAGTGAAGCCTGTTGGGTAGATAGAACTCAGCTTGTAGCTTAACATCTGTAGTTCCCAGAGAGGGAAACATATTGCAGACAAAATCAGGTAAAAAGCCACCAGATCTAGACTCATGTGCCTTTTTATATGTAGCATAGTCATTAAATCAAGATAACATATAACCATGCTTAAAAGTAACATTATGTCCATAGGTAAGATACAAAATATTATATCATTGCATTTTAGGATTTCTAGATATCATCAGATTAAAAAGAGACATCATGTATGATTGCTGTTGACAAAGGTAGTCATAGAAGTGGAGAAAGTCCTTCCCCTGAAGTGGAGATGGTCACCACAAGAAACCCTCCACTGAGGAGGGGAGTGCTCCACAACCCAACAATTAGGTTGTGGAATGTGGTTTAGGAATGAGCCCAGGGCAGGAGAGTTAAGTGGCAGACTTAGGATTTTTGGTGTCAGCAGAAGCTGGCCCACATAGATTAGCAGGCCCATTTGAAAAGTGATAAGTAAAAGCTTAGAGAATAAAGATATAAAAAAGACATCACTTAGTCTGGGTTAGAATGAAACCACAAATTAATTCCTGGCACCTTCCAGATGTGGGAGAAGGAAGAATAACCTGGTAAGGACCTTCACAGAGGGGCTAGAGGGATTGCTATCCCAGATCACAATGTCTTTATCAGGACATTATTGCCTGGCTCAAACAGCAGTTTGTTTGACTCAGAGGCTGGGTCAGTTGTCACATCCTGGAGTTCCTGAAATGTCTATTGAAAAGATGAAAGTTGAGTTACACAGTTAATTCCAAGCATTTAGGGAAACTTTGGTGTAAGACTTTAAGAATTTTCCTTTGATCAGGATTGATTTTCATGAATTATTCTTCATCTGTCCTCAGACTACAACCATCCTTTATCTTTGTTCCTCTTTATATATCTTTCTAATTCTTCCTCCATATATTGTGATTTTTCCTGTTTAACAGGACCTATCCAGATCAAAGACCTCTGTAGTGGGGGGGAGGGTGTTGGTAAAGAGCCTTATTTCTGGTTGGCAGTCAGCCAACTCATTACCCTTGACTACTTTACTCTAGTCCCTTTTGTGCCCTTTGCAATGTATAAAACTACTTTTTAGGAAAATACACAGCCATCAAAAGTATTTCAATCTTTTTGAAATGCTTAGTAGTTTTTCCTGTCTTTATTTCTGTATTGCAGTGTAGAATCAGTGTAGATATTACTCGCTGCCTTTTGGTTAACTCTAGAGCTTGAGTCAGAGCCACAAGCTCCACTAGCTGAACATCCTTTTCTGGAAAGGTGGTGGCAGGAGAGACTGTTTCTAAAACCTGTTTAGTCATTACCACAACATAACATGCTTTCTGTTTGTTATGAACAAAAGAACTGCCATCCTAAATAAAAGAACTATCATCTGCAAATATTTCCATATCAGCATTGTCTAATGGTGTGCCCATTATATTTTCCTGTTCAGTTCAGTTCAGTCCCTCAGTCGTGTCTGACTCTTTATGACCCCATGGACTGCAGCATGCCAGGCTTTCTTGTCCATCACCAATACCCAGAGTTTGCTCAAACTCAGGTCCATCAAGTCAGTGATGCCATCCAATCATCTCATCCTCTGTTATCCCCTTCTCCTCCTGCCTTCAATCTTTCTCAGCATCAGGGTCTTTTCTAATGAGTCAGTTCTTTATATCAACCTTCTAGAGCTGAATAATTTAAGGTTAGAAATTGGGAACGATCATGATTGTGTGTTTCACTTTCTTTCTTGGAAGTAAAAGTGGCAGGATTTAAGTTTCCACAAACATTAAGCTTAGTTACTGGTCCCCACTAATAATCACTTCAGTTCAGTCCAGTCACTTAGTCGTGTTCAACTTTTTGTGACCCCATGGACCGCAGCACACCAGGTCTCCCTGTCTGTCACCGACTCCTGGAGTCTCCCCAAATTCATGTCCATTGAGTCAGTGATGCCATCCAACCATCTCATCCTCTGTCATCCCCTTCTCCTCCTGCCCTCAATCTTTCCCAGCATCAGGGTCTTTTCAAATGTGTCAGGTCTTTGCATCAGGTGACGAGAGTACTGGAGTTTCAGGTTCAGCATCAGGCCTTCCAATGAACACCCAGAACTGATCTCCTTTAGGATGGACTGGTTGGATCTCCTTGCCATCCAAGGGACTCTCAAGACTCTTCTCAACTGCAGTTCAAAAGCATCAGTTCTTCAGTGCTCAGCTTTTTTATGGTCCAACTCTTATATCCATACATGACTACTGGAAAACTAACAATAATGACAAATAATGACTAATATTTAAGAAGCTGGTCATCCAAATATTAAACTTTAGAGCTTAATATTCCACTCAAGTAATGAAAACTCAGTACAGAAAGATTTTGCCCATTAGTAAACTTAAGAATGTCAGGCACTAGCAAAGCAATAAACACCATTACTCTTTTTTTTTTTAATTTTTTTATTAGTTGGAGGCTAATTACTTCACAACATTTCAGTGGGTTTTGTCATACATTGACATGAATCAGCCATAGATCCACACTTATTCCCCATCCCGATCCCCCCTTCCACCCCCCACCCCCACCCGATTCCTCTGGGTCTTCCCAGTGTACCAGGCCCAAGCACTTGTCTCATGCATCCCACCTGGGCTGGTGATCTGTTTCACCATAGATAGTATACATGCTGTTCTTTTGAA